>NC_056726.1:241680431-241757931 GCF_019279795.1 Protopterus annectens
ATAGCCTAGATAAGGAGGCTAAGAAATACTAACAAATAAGAATTTAAAAAATGGGCAGATCATGGACTGTCATTGGAATAGTAAGGTAAATTAAGGAGGTTGAGTACAGTGGCAGGACCAGTGACTTTTTAAGTATTCTTTGTTATTTGCTTTGAATTGTTTAAGTTATTTGACGGACCTAATTTCTAATGGCAGTTTGTTCCAAGAAATGGCAGGATGGTAGCTATAGAGGTTGTATCCAATTTTGATCTTGGGTTTATAGATCTGCAGTAGGTCTTGGTCGGGGCTACTGAGAGACCTAGTTGGAGAATATTGAGAGATGAGAGGTGATAAGTTAGGACAGTAAGAAGGCTGATATAGGATAGAGTGAATAATCTGGAGCTGAGAGAGGAGAAGCCGGTGAGGTAATTCTAGCCAGTTTAAGTATTTTAGCGAGAGACAATGGTGGGATTTATAAGTTTGGTGTGCTGTGAATCTAGCTACCTTGTTGAAAGTCAATTCTAATTTAGCTAGGAGTGAAGAGTTGAGATTTGTGAGGAACTGAGAGCTGTTGTGCAATAGGCTGGGTAGGAGGTAGGCATGAGAGGGGGTTACTTTTGCTTCGTTAGTGAGGACCTTTTTATTTCTGTATAGGAGGCCAAGTTTTTGATGAACCTTCCTGACTGAATTGTTTACATGCAAGTCAAACTTAAGTTGGTCATCTATAATGATGCCTAAAAGTTTTGTGCTAGATTCCACTACAATACGACTGTTATTGAGAGACAGTACAGAGAATGTTGATTTAAGGTGGTTAACATTTTTGGGAAGAAAAAGTAAGAGTTTTGTTTTTTTAGGGTTCAGAATAAGCTGGTTGTTAGAGAACCAGGTTTCAACTGAGTTAAAGGTTGTTTGAGTAGCTAAGATAAGATCAGAGGGAGTGTCGTCGATGGTGATAACTGCAGAGTCATCTGCTTATTGTACAGGGGATGACTGAGGGCAGAAAGTATAGAGCTGATTGGTAAAGATGTTAAAAAGTAATTGGCCAAGAATAGATCCTTGGGGGACACCCATTTTAACTGGGAGAGGAGAGGACAGAGCAGAAAGCCATCCGATCAGTGGGATAGCTGGAAAACCAGGCAACAGTAGTAGCAAAGAAATTAAGGTTAGTTAGCTTGGTGAGTAGAAGTGAGTGGGAGACAATGTCAAAGGCTTTTGAAAGGTTGAAGAATAAGCAGGAGAAAAGTTTGTTGTTGTCTCTGGCCAGAGAAATAGCATTAATGAAGAATGAAGGATATGAGGGCAGTAGTAGTGCTATGTTTTGGGTGAAAGCTGTGTTGTGTGGGTGTAAGCAGGTTTTCCTGTAGTAGATGTTGCATGACTTGCTTATAGAAGTTCATAGGTAGGTACTAGGCTATTGGCCCTGGGGCCCATATAAGCTTAACCAAACGGTACCCTGGCTTTTGCCACCCAAGAAAATTATTTCCTTGTGCCCCTGTCAAGCAGAGCCACAGAAGTGATCCCCGGGGTGAATTTCCTATCTCCCATCCAGTCATCAAGATTTTTCTTGAAGAGTGCTAATGAGGAGCTCTGTTTGACATAGATAGGTAGTCTGTTCCAGAGTATGGGAAGTCTCTGGGACAGGAATCTATCCCTCCAGCATGCTCTGTTTATTGTAGTGACAAGGTTTAGGTCCCTAGAGCGTGTAGCATGGAGGGATTGGGATTTCTTTATGCGGAGCATGTGAAACAGCTCTGGGTTTGACATAGCTTTGTACAGTAGTCAGGAAATCCTTCTACGTGGCACACCTCATCACAAAAGGTTTCTCATCACTCATTAGACCCCATTATAGAGTACAGTGCCCCTTTTGGTATGTACCTCACAAGACATCTACAACAACTGGAAAGGCCACAGAAATACCTCACAGAGGATTACCGGCCTCAAACAGATGCCCTACGCAGACAGTCTCAAAAAACTCCAGCTTTACTCTGTCGCATATCGGCTACTCAGAGGTGATCTCTGCCTAACATACAAAGCTATGTCAAACCCAGAGCTGTTTCACATGCTCCGTGTAAAGAAATCCCAATCCCTCCATGCTACATGCTCTAGGGACCTAAACTTTGTCACTACAATAAACATGTATGCATTTTCCAACACTTTTGAGAGTAGTGAGAGGATAGCAATAGGTCTGAAATTAGTGATTTCAGTGGAGCTACCTCATAGCATATCCATCCTGTCCTGTCCCAGGTAGGGTATTGGAGACTTTAGAGTGAGAAGTGAAACTGGCATCAATTACCAGAGGCTAAGGTGAGGTATAATTATGCTTGTGGAAACCCCCCCCCTCCGGCTTTTGTCCATGAATACTCTGGACCACTAATTGGAGAGCCTGTTGGTTAGGGCTAGGTGGATAGGTCACCTTTGAATCCTGGTATGGGGGATAAGCTTGACTCACCTGGCCAGTAGGACACGGTGTCTGTCGCATTCGTGTTGGTACAGGAATAAACGAGTCTTCATAGATTCTGTTTAAGCAGCTTTATTCTATACAAACACATTACTGTAAAGCTTATTTGACTATAACCAAGTAACTTATATACATACTAACTGCTGTGATCATACATGCTTACACACTGGCTGCTTCTTCAAAATGGTACTAGGGATTGCATATGACTGGAATATATATGTGCATGCACAGGCTCGTATGTTTCTTAAAGACATAGCGTACACACACTACACTCTGATCTACATCCTCCCTCTTTGAGAAATAAATCATGCAATTTGTCACGAGATATTTAGCATGCAGAAATCACAAATAATGTAGAGGGATACATACGTTCATAGGTAGGTACTAGGCTATCAGCCCACAGGCCTATGTAAGCCTAGCCAGCAAGGTACCATAGTGTACGCCACCCAAGAAAGTTATTTTCCTGTGCCACTGTCCAGCAGAGACACAGAAGTGATCCCCGGGTTGAATTTCATATTTCCCATCCACTCATCAAGATTTTTCTTGAAGAGTGCTAATGAAGAACTTTGCTTGACATAGATGGGTAGCTTGTTCCAGAATATAGGAAGTCTCTGGGACAGGAATCTATCCCTCCAGCGTGTCCTGTTTATTGTGGTGACAAGGTTTAGGTCCCTAGAGTGTGTAGCTTGGAGGGATTGGAATTTCTTTAGGTGTAGCATGTCCAACAGCTCTGGGTTTGACATAGCTTTATATGTTAGGCAGAGATCACCTCGGAGTAGGCGATATGCTACGGAGTAAAGCTGGAGTTTTTTGAGGCGGTCAGTGTAGGGCATTTGTTTGAGGCAAGTAGTCCTCTTTGTGAGGTACTTCTGTGGCCTTTCCAGCTGCTGCAGATGTCTTGTGAGGTACATTCCAAAAGAGGTGTTGTACTCTATAATGGGGTCTAATGAGTGACGAGTAGAGGGGAACAATGACCTCTTTTTTTCTGGATGAGAACCCTTTTATGATGAGGTGTGCCATGTAGAAGGACTTCCTGACTACTGTGGTGATGTGACTATCAAAGGAGAGACTACTGTCTACCTGGGTCCCAAGGTCTCTTATCACACATTCAGTGTTAAGTAGACTGCTGTCTATGTAGTAGTTCATGGATACAGAGTTTTTACCAAAGGGGATGACACTGCACTTTTTGGCATTGAGCTTGAGGCCATGGCTCTGACACCAGGCATCTGTCTCAGTGAGGCCCTTCTGTAGGATGTCCACATCATTTGGGGACTTGACTATGGCTCCTAGTTTGCAGTCATCTGTGAACTTCATCAGCCAGAGGCCTTCTGTGTTAGCCTGCACTTCAGAGAAGTAGATACCAAACAGGAGCGGTCCCTGGATGGAACCCTGTGGCACTCCACTTGTCACTGCCTTGAGGTCAGATTTGGAGTCTGCAACTTTTACAGTGTGGGTTCTATCAATGAGCCAGTTGGCAACCCATCTTGTGACATAGGGATTTATACCTAGTTTAGTGAGTTTAGCTATAATTCCAGAATGGGTGATGGTGTCGAAAGCCTTGGCGAGGTGAAGATAGGCTATGTGAACCACCTTACCCTCATCCACGGCTTTGGTGACTGCCTCAAAGAAGTCGATCAGGTTCAGGAGGCATGATCTGCCTTTTAAAACCCGAACTGGGTGGGATCCAGAGTTTGGAGGTTACCAATGTTTTTGTTTATGAGTTCCACGATGATACGTTCCATGGGCTTGCAGACCAGGCTTGTCAGGCTAATAGGTCAATAGTTCCCGGGATCAGTGGTGGCTCCCCCTTTGTGGAGTGGGATAACTGTTGCTGTGCACCATTCAGTGGGCACAAAGCCTGATACGAGGCTATTATTGAACATGGTGCTTAAGTGGGGAGCCAATACAATACTAAGCACACATCTATATACAATCAAGTCCACGTCGCTGTGTATTCCACACTGGGTTTAGAAACTCACCCATATCATGTCACATAAAATTGAGAATCAGTTTTAGCAAATGGAACAGTCTCTGCAAAATAGTTGACCTGTGCAATGGTCAAATTACTCTCTGGAAAAGAATCAGACTTTTGAACACAAACTGGTCTGGAAGCAATGTCTGACTCAGTCTTTGATTTAGAGTCTGCATCACAAGTACAATTTTGTGATTGTAATGGTGATGATTCTGGTGCAGCAACAAACATGATGAAATAGGTAGCATAGTTCTAGTTTGTCTAGAAAGTAGTTTTTGAGCAGGTGAACCAAGAATATCGTCACGAGGTATGTTTCTGAGATTAAGTAAATTCAAGAATACATCTGTATTGTCACGCTCTGACTTTTTGATTAATTGCTTTGCACTCTGTACTGCATGTTCAGCTACACCATTGGATTGAGGGTATTCAGGACTACTTGTGACATGTACAAAGTCCCATTCTCTCTCAAATTTCTGAAACAACTGGCTAGTAAATTGAGTACCATTGTCAGAATAAAGCTTGTGAAGATTATAATGAACTGAAAAATGACTTTGAAGCTTGGTGATAACAGCTATTGAGGTTAAGTTTGGTAGCAGATCAATCTCAGACCAGTTCGAGTAAGAGTCTGCCAAAATCAAATAGTGTTGATTATTCCATTCAAAGATATCAGTTGCAGCAGTAGACCAAGGTAGCTCAGGTATTGGATTTAGCTGAAGTGGTTCTTTTTGCAAATGTGCTCTGGTACTATTACATATTGAACAAGAAGAAAGAACACTATCAATGTCTTTGGATAATGAAGGCCAAAATTCTAGTTCTCTAGCCCTTCTCTTAGTGGATAATAAACTTGGGTGGCCACGATGCAATATCTGAATATATTCATGCTGTAATGAAGCAGGAACAACAATTTTAGGACCTTTGAAAATGATATCATCTTCCATCAACAATTCATCTCTGTAGAGAAAGTATGATTGCACTTCAGGTGATACACTAGATTCTTTTGACGGCCATCTGACACTGATGTAGTGATTCAGCTTTTGTGAAATTCGATCAGCCATAGTGTTATCTCTCAACTCTTCAAGTCTAGTGGTAGAACATTTACGCACTGACGTAACATCAAAGTCAAAATTTTCAGCATCAAGCATTTCTGTTGTACTATGCGATCTAAATAAAGTATCAGCCAGATAAATCAATTTACCTTTAGTGTAGACCATTTTGAAATTGTACTTTTGCAATTTTGAGCATCATTCTTTGTAATTTTGCTGGAGTAGAATGCATAGGTTTCTTGGAATAATAACTAGAGGCTGATAATCAGTTTCGATTTGAATAGCTCGACCATAAATATAATCGTGAAAAACGGAACATGCAAAAACTATTGCTAGAAGTTCTTTCTCAATTTGAGCATAATGCATCTCAGTTTGAGTAAGTGTCCTACATGCATAGGCTACTGGTCTGCCCTCTTGTAGAATAACTGCACCAAGATCAAAATTAGAAGCATCACAGGATAAGAAAACTGCTTATTCACATCAGTGTACCCTAACATGGGGGGGGGGGGGTTTGCAGTTTTCTGCTTAAGGTCATCAAACGCATTCTGATGATGTTGTTACCATGACCATATGATATTCTTTCATGTTAGCTCTCTTGATGGTGCTGTCAACTCACTGAAATCTGGTATGAACTTGCCCAAATAGTTGACCATGCCCAGAAAATGAAGTAAATTCTGCACATTATCTGGTGCTGACATCTCTAAAATAGCTGTTTGTTTAGTGGGGTCGGGTTTTAATCCTGTGCTTGTAAACAAATGTCCTATGTAGGTCACTTCTGGAAGTCTGAATTTGCACTTCAGAGGATTGAGCTTCAAATTTACTTCACATGCTCTATCTAGAACTTTCTTGAGGTTTCTGTCATGCTCTGCTTCACCATTTCCTCCAATTAGCAGATCATCTACTGTTATGGCACAAGGATAACCTGAAAAAATTTGTTGTACACCAAAAAACTTCACTTGTAGAATTTATTCCAAATGGCATCCTTAGAAATCTATATCTGCCAAATGGGGTACTAAAAATAGTTAGAAATGTGGATTTGCGATCAAGCATCACTTGCCAAAATGAACTCTTTGTATCCAAAACAGAAAATACAGTAACATTTGGTATTAGAGCTGCAACTTCCTCTACTGTGCCCATTGGATGATATGGCCTCTTTTATGCTTTGTTCAAATCTCTAGGGTCAATGCATATTCTGGTTTAATCTGAGCCTTTCTTGTGAGTGGATGACATCCATTCAGATGGTTCTGTGACTGGACAAATCACACCTTGCTGCACCATCTTGTCCAACTAAGCTTTGACCTTATCTTGCATAGCTATCAGAACTCTTCTTGCTGGTATGAACATTGGAGTGACTTTGAGGTCTAATTTCACAGAATACACAACTGGAAGCTTGCCCATCTTGTCATCAAAAACATCAGCATACTCTGAGAAAATGGCTTCTGCAAAACTTGAACTTGGAACTGCGCTCATAATGAACTTCTTTAGCAAAAGAAAGCAAATTCATTCTCAAACTATCTTTGAGACCTAATAAAGATTGCACTGGCTGGTGGACTACATAGAATAATAAGTTGTAACAGTGCTCAGCCAAATAACATTTTAGTATTACTGAACCTTTGGTTTGAATTTCTTCACCTCCATACACAACAAGTCTCACACTGCTGGTTATATTGAGTAGTTCATTGGTTTTCACTTTTGCAAATGTATCTGCTGATATAACATTGCACTTTGATCCAGTGTCTACTTTGAGCTCTGTGGATTTCCCATTGATCCGAACTATGCAAAACACTTCACTCCTTGTTAATAAGTTTACTGTGTCAACTCTTTCTCCCAGCACTGATACACCATCTATGTAGAAAGCTGACTATTTTGGCTCTACTTGATCAACATTTTTTCTTGTATGGCCTTTCTTCGCAACTGTGTGAGGTTTTCTTGATTTACAAAACTTTTGAAAGTGGTTCCATTTTTTAAACTTATGGCACTGCTGACCATATGCTAAACATTTCTCTCTTTTAGATTCATGATTTGCACCACAGATTCAACAGTTAACAATAAAGCTAGACTTGGGTTTTGCTGACTCACACTTGTATGGCACTGATGGTGGTGGAGCTTGCACTTCTGGAACTTTCTGGAATACTCGGCACCTTTTTTGGAATTCCTCTGGTTGCTCTTTGCTTAGGCCTGTTTCTGCTTGCCATGTGTTGCATACTATCTGTGTTTGCTCTGAAGCTTACTAAAACCATGAATTTGCCATTTGTGAGCATGTTTGTGTGCCTTTCTGTCACCTCATGGATCTGACAAATCTCTGTTGCCTTACTTAATGTCAAATCACTGTCACAAGGCAAAATCTTCCTCACAGCAGCACTATTCATACCACATGCGAGTCTATCCTTTATCAGATCATCTTTCAAGTCTCCAAACTGACATGTTTTAGCCTTGTTCCTCAAGTCAGTTATACAAGTTGCAAATGTTTCCCCTGGCTTCTGATTCCTTGTGTAATAACAAATGCCTCTCTAATATAACGTTTGTCTGGGGGTGCACATTTCTCTGAATTTTTGCTTAAATACTCTGGGTCTTCTCTGGATTTGGCTTGCACAACAATATGGCGGTCTGCACCCTCACCTTCATACACTACTGGTGCATATACAAATTATCACTGTCTTTCTATAGCCTCAGATCCTGCTAGATTCAAAAAAGTAAATGTCCTTGTGCATGCATTTCTATCTGCATAAGCTGCTTGTATAAAAATATCTTACTCCTGTTCAAATATTCTCCAGTTCTTTGCAATATTCTGGTCAAATACAAGTGGTTGTGGTTTTCTAAATCCATCTACCATATTAACACATATCAGCAAAAGGTCTTGCAAATACGTACAAATATGCACACGTATACATATACATACGTCCATAAGTAATTGGCATGAACACTCAAGTTGGCTAATGCTCTTCTGCTTTATATCTGCACTTTCTTTTTTTGTGCTTATTGGTATTGTGTGACTGAATAACCACATAGTACTTTCAATTGACTGGACTTTGCGAAATAAACTTCTTGGGCTTCTCAATGCTTTACTGCACTTTGCGAAATAGCTTTGCAAATTTCTTAATGCCTCACTGTGCTTTATGAAATAGCTTTTTAACTTATTTACTGATTTACAGAGCTTAACAAAATATTTTCTCTGACTTTACAATGCTTTATGAACTTCAATAACTTTCTCGACCTTTGTGATGCTTTTATGAATTTTGATAACTTTCTCAGACTTTGTGATGCTTTTATAAATTTCAATAAGTAAAGGCAACAATGCTGAATCATCAGCCATTGGAACTGGTAAAGGAAAAATGCTAAAGTAGTTGCTTGGAAATTTAGCGATAGAGGTAGGCATGGAACAGTCATGCATTATCACTTAAAGTCATCGCTTTAGGAAACATTCAAGAACTTTGCAATGCAACTGAGCAATTCATGAGCACTGAAACACTCATAATCTTTTATAAGAAACACCTTTCTTTAATACAAGAAAATCATTAAACAATTACTCAATGCGAACAATCAGATTTTGATTGGATAAATTCAACACCTCTTGAGATATATGCACTTTGTAAATGACTAGATGCAATACACTGAAATATTCCCAAAATGGCAGCAACTTGCCAGGCAACTCCTTACAGTACAAGAAGCACTCTGTAATGGTGGCAGTCTGTGAACAGCCACACCCAGCACAAAAACTTTTCTTCATAAAACCAAGCTTCAACTGAATTATACGAGATAGTTGCACTCTACACACAGTGAATTCTTTGAAATACATGCACATTAATAATCACACACTGTAAGCACTTTTACACACTTTGAGATACTTTGAATGACTTTAGTTACTTTTTTGATATTATGCCCAAACACAGCACTTTGCCCAAAATAGCAGTCGCCTTGCTTTATTTTACTTTTTTCTGCTGTGCCACTTTTCTTTCTAATTTATTTATTCTTTGTGCTCATTTATACCCTTTTTCTTTTTTATGACCAGCGTAGTTTCTTTGTGTTTGTTTTACTCTAATCATGCCCAGTTATGCCTTAAACACACTATTTCTGCCTCAAACATGCGTGTTTTGTACTTTAAACACATTCATTTCATCAAACACTTTTATCTTAAACATTCTCCTTAGTTAACAAACTTTTTTGCACTTTCTGCTTGCCTGAAACTGCGGTTTATGCCCTTGTAATACCTTTTCTTGCCTCTTTGCATTGAGTAAACAATTTGTGTTCTTTTCATTACCTTTAATTCCTTCTAGCTATGTTCGCACTGTTTTCTCTTGGTTTTACCTTCACTGTCGCCTTTACATCTCATGGTTCCAAATGTTTTGTTTTTTCCATCCCAGTTCTGACACCATGTTGTTTTCGTGTTGGTACACGAATAAACGAGTTTTCATGGGTTCTGTTTAAGCAGCTTAATTCTATACAAACACATTACTGTAAAGCTTATTTGACTATGACTAAGTAGCATATATACAAACTAACTGTTGTGATCATGCATGCTTACACACTGGCTGCTTCTTCAAAATGGCACTAGGGATTGCACATGTCTGGAATATATACATGCATGCACAGCCTCACATGCTTCTTAAGGACATAGCGTACACACGCTACACTCTGATCTACAGTGTCCTAGCTATGGTCATAGCTAGAAGAAAGGGATGCTGATGGGCCTCAGTCTGGGACATAATTCAGAGTTACATGGCTGGGGGGAAGAGTTTTTATCTTCATGGTGTGCAAGCAGATGCTTAGGATGCAGTCAGGAAGCACAAAGCACCCTCATCACTGCCTGGATGGTGGCCCCTCCAGACAGCTCTTGCCACAAATTAGGGATATCTAGTATGGTGGAACAAATGAGCTCAAGTCCCAAAGAAAAAGGTTTGATGATCAACAGACAAAGAGGTAAAATCACTTAGAATAAAAAAATTAAAATTTGGTAAAGGTTGTAGTAGGAATGTTTGTAATGAGTAAATGATCTTACTGTAGGTTTGTAGCAAATTAATAATAGTTAGGGAAGCGTAGCTTTTTTGTCAGGTAATGTTTTGCTCTGTGTTGGTTACCAGGTAATTTTACATTTTTATTTAGTTTTTCATTTTTTTATATCTAAAATATATCTGCTATAGACATTATTGTTGGACATGGTTGATATATTTCAAGTAGTACCACAAGATTTAATGATAGGAGCAACTAGTAAGGTATAACTTTCTAAGGTAGTGGTTTGGAATATTTGGGATTTGTCAGGAGTCTTTATTCTGAGCAGAAAAACATGTATTTTTAATTTTTGACATCAAGAAGGAAGCCAGATTCTTTTAACAAATGCCAAAGGGATGCAAAATATTTTTGAACATGTGTTTGGGTATTAGTCATGCTCTCTACAGAAAAAGTACCATCATGTGCACATTATAATAAGAGCAACCCTTTCACAGGAAAGTAGATGGACACATTCCTGCCAGAGAGCTAGGTCAGTCTTAAGGTACAGGTGGATCCTTTGGTGTAGAAGGACACAGCTCACAAAAAAAAATGATAGAAAAAGCAAGCATCAGAGTTGCAATAAAGTGCACTGTTGAGGATAAGGAAGATATTATGATGGAGTATGTGTAGTTACCATTATGGGGAAAAAAAAGAATTTCCAGACAGAAGATGTATAGCAAGGGGAAAAGAGAACTTAGAGAAAAAAAATGCTTGCACAAGAAAAACTGCTGTTACAGTAGATCAGGACAAAAACTACCCTGATGTAAAAAAAAATATTTAGATGAAGAAACATTGGGCTGCCTAGAAAAGGAAGGGAGACAAGATAAGGAACTAAAACAGGTTTCTGAAGGTATAAAAAAGAAATATGAACATGGGAAAATAAAGGGATCTGATATGGGGTGATATTTATGCAGAGAAGAAAGACAAACTAATCAATATGAAAAATTCAGCTCCAAAATATTTGAAGAGAAAGAGAGGCAAAGATATCTGAATATGGTAAATTTCACAATTTAAAAAATAAGAACACAAAGATGGAATGTAATTAATAAAATGAAGCTTAGTGAGGAGGAAATTAAACAAATAAAAATCAAAGCGATGGACCATCTGTGAAAGGAAGGATTTACTGTAGAAACTCAGACGCAGGCAATATCACAACATGATAGGACAATGAGTCTCCAGATGGAATTGTAGCAGATGGAGCAGAATTTATCTGAAGAAGAAATACTGTAGGGCAATGTTTTAAAACCTTCTGTTGGAGACTTGCACATAAGTGGTATTAGAAGTGTATAGCAAGGGAGAGAGCAGGAATCAGTGAAAAGTTTGACACAGGCAATGTAGCAACATAATGGGACAATGAAACCCCAGATTGAGGACCAGAAGATGGAGCAGGATCTATCTGAAGATGATATGCTGCAGGATGATGTTCTGGAACCTTCTGTATGAGACTTGCATGAATATCCAGTTAAAATTGTACACAAGAGAAAAATCAAGAAAAGGAGAGTAAAGAGGATAAACCATCCCACCATCTAAGGAAAGACTTGCTTGATTTAACAAAGATTTAGAGACATATTAAGATAGATGAAGGAAACAGATTACAGAAAGTAAATAAGACCCAAAATATTAGAAGACTGGTAAAACAGATGAACGTAGTAAATAGGACTATTATGAGAAATTCATGTGATGTAACAGAAATAAATAGGATTTACTACTTTGCTGCTAAACTAATAACAAATAAAATTATTACCACAAAACACAGCGTAGCAAAGGAAAGTAAATGAAAAAAAAAGGTAAAATGCCACAATGGAAGCATTAAAGAGAATAAACTATAAATAAACTAAGACAAGAGGCATCACTGTTAGAAGAATACAGAATAGGCAACAGATCATCAAAAATTCTTAGAAAGATAGATATGGTAAACATAACACATGTTATCAAAACAAATGAGGATTTATTGTGAAGTATTTCCAATAATAAACTAAAATATCAGCACAAGTAGAAAAACATTAGAAGGTATGCAGATAAACATGAAGGAAACATACAAAAAAAACAATTCACTGATGACCCAAAAATGTTTTACAGATGACTGGGAAACAAAACAATTGCAATAGAAATACCACAAAAAAGGAAAACTATAGGCATATTTTGGAAAAGCAGTTCTGATGACCCTGTTGAATATAACAAAGATTCCAAATAGATAGAAGACTTGAAAGAAGTAATAAAAAAGCTCTAATAAAGAATATATGAAATAGAAAGAAGTATCTGGAAAACCCTGGCTCCAAATGCAGTACTTAACTTCTGGCCAAAAGTATTAACTTCTTTACACAAAGATTTAGCCATGAGTAAAAATTACTTATACGCATATCCCAAAAAGACACCAACCTAGTTAACAACAGGAAAACCATATCTCTCCTTAAGAGTAAACCTGCATGCCATCATAAAAAATATAGACAAATAACTTACCTTCTGACAATATATAAATTATATTGCAACTGGGTAGCCACCCAGTGGTGTGAACAGTGGCTCTGAGTGATGGTAACAATTGATGTTCATAGGTTCGTAGTTGCATAGTAGGTTAATCACCGCTGGGGCCTTTATAAGCATAGCCATGCAACCTAAATGTATCCCGCAATTTATTGTGCCTTAGAGGTTATATTAAGGTGTGTATGTTAGGTAAGATTATAGCACCTCAGATTTGACTGAAACCCACAATCCAATGCTTTATCCACTACGCCACTAGGACTTGACAGTCTAACCCTACATACAAATGGGAGAAGGGGCTTGATGCTGATACTAGAAATTATGCAGTGTTTATAGCCATCTAGAAAATAAATATCACAATAGTAGAAGGAAAAAGGTAATACAAGAAAGCCATATGGAACAAATAATCATCTTTTATGTAAAGCCATAATACAGAGTTGTAAAAAGGAGAACTTGAATATGGCATGGCTAACTTGTGAAAAAAGCATTTGACAGCATCCCATATTCATGGATTATGGAATGCTTACAGATGTAAAGGATGCACCCTACATTAATCAGTTACATCACAGTGACTATGAAATAGTGACAAACCACTTTGCAGCTGAGTCATGATAAATGGCAAATTATTATTCCAGAGATGAAACTTCAGATGGGAAAATTCCAGGGTGATACTTTGTCACCACTTCTATTTTGTCTTGCCCTTAACCCAGTAAGCTGTTTTCTTAGTAGACCAAGCTATGGTTACAACTTTACTTTCAGAAACTAATCTTGTTCAGAGACAACCCATCCACTTTTCATGGATGATCTATAATTGTAGTTCAATGGACAGGGATCTGAAAGCACAACTGCAAATGATTAAACTTTCTCATGTGATATAAAAGTAATACTTGTTCTTGCTAGTTCTACCAATGCAACATTCATCGCAAGAAAGCTGCAGCACCAAGAAAATAACAACCTTGGACAGGAATGTGATAAAAAGGAACTTGAGCAGAAGGGTGTGTATAAATATTTAGGAAGAGGTGGAGGGTTAGCAATAAAACATGAAAAAATAGAATAAAGTTTAGTACAACATACTTAAGAATACTAAAGCTAATACTCAAAACTACATTGACAGCAAGGAATAAAGTCTATGTTATAAATCATTTTGCTCTTCCTGTTCTAACTTGTATGTTTGGTGTGATTGACTGATGCTAAACAGCACTGAATCAGTTGGGCAAGAAAACAAGAAAAATGCTTCATGCATATCAAACTATTTATAAAAAGCAGTGCATACCAACAGTATATAGCCCTCTTTTTAAAGAGGGTATGGCCCACTTTGAAATTAACTGAATATATAGGTCTGCAGTTGTGGGACTGCATACATATTGGCTGACCTCATCATATCCAAATATAGTAAAAGTTCTAATGCACGAAGGCAAGAAATCCAAGATGACATCTTTGCTTAGTTTAGTAAAAGCATTTTGGAAAAGAGTGGGAATGGAAATCAAATCATACATAGCTGTTAATCACGCAGCAACTAAAACTGCCAAAAAATAAATAAAATAAAAAATGAATATAAAGAAAAATACCAGAAGAAAAGGAAGGAAAATTGGAAAACCCACCAATATAGTGGCAATTGTAGAGAACTCTTAGAACAACCACATGCTGACCAAGATTTATGGTTACAAGAATGGTTAACGAGAGGTGAATTTAAACCAAAAGATGAAAGGCTAATAATGGAGGCCCAAGATAGAGGGCTACATATGAATTGGTTTATAAACTCTATATAAAAAAGTGGGAAAGGCAGACAAATACAGGTTCTGTAAAACAATCTGGAAATAATTTCACATCATTTTGCTGGTTGTGATAGTCTCATGGCTGATGGTCTAATTACTGAAAGGCACAATAATGTGGCAAGACTATTGCACTGGGAATTGTGCAAACACTACAGAATACAAGTAGTACAGAATCACTGGAAGCACGAACCACAAAGCACTGTTAATAATGATGAAGTTTGGATCACAATGGAATGCCCGATACTAACAGTTAAAAATAGATGCAAGAAAGATGTAGTAGTCCAAGAAAAAAAGTCAGAAACAGCATAAATCATTGAAATAGCTACAAACAGTTATTATAATGTGTTATATACCAAAAGATATAAAATACCTGGATTTGCAAGCAGAAAGTAGAGCAGTGTAGAAGAGACCTAGACAGTTCCAATGCTAGTAGAAGGAAAATGATTAATAAAAAAGAAATTTCAAGTGTGCTTAAATATGATACCAACACTTATAATCTGGTCTGAACTGCAGAAGGAAGCAATTCTGGATGAACTGCTGGCATTGAGAAGATCAATCTTGCAAACATCAACAACTGAAGTAATACTAATTTTATTAACTTTAATCGCACCCTGATTCTGGAATGGGATCCATTCTTGTCACAGTATTAGAAGCCCAAAATGTTTGGCGTGATTAAATAAGAGACTGTATTTTAATTACGTAGTAGAAGTATTTTTTTTTTCAACTGGTGCCAGTAGCTTTTTTCCCGTGGCCAGAAGTATAGGTATTTGAAGATGAGTTTTTTTATATATTTTGCAACCCTGTCTTACTGGTCTAAAAATTTGAAAAATGCTAACAATTTTTATTGAATTGAGATATTTACAGAGGGCATCTCATTCATGCATTGCATCTATAATTTATGTATTTGCACAGGAATGTAGTTTAGCCACAGTACCTAGCAGGGACAAGATGAATGTATGGGCTTTGGTTAGTTTTGCAATTAGGTCTTTATGGTTTTCCAGTGAAAAGTTACTTTTAGTTTGCAGATGTGTACAATGCAGTGATCAGGGCTCTTATCTGCCATTCCCGATTACATATGTTGGCATATGATCACTGATGTCTTCTGATGTTATATGACTAGGTGCTGATAAGATGATCCATCATGAGATAGAATATTTAAGCAGTAACCACCGATGTGGTGTGGTATATTGAAGATTTACCCATGGTTGGTGTGGTTTAATCATGAGGGAGAAGCCCAAGTGATTAAATAAAGCCAACTGTAGGTAAATTTCAATATACCACAACCACGAGTCGGTTATTGCTATTATACAATGACAAATACTTACTTTTCTTAAATAATGTCTTTGTATAATGGCACATTACTGTTCCTCCACTAGTTGTGGTGCACTGCTTCCTTGTTTTGATGAACTGAGCATGGGTATGGGACTTGCGTCCCACACATACCCAGTACAGCAGTGCTTTGAAACAAAGCAACAGAGAAGAAAAAGTCTTAGTTGCTCCGTTTTTTCTTTTTTATTTGTTAAAAAAAACATGCTGGCCAATCCGCGTGCATGTTTTGGAATATTAATGAGGGATTCATTGTAAAATTGTTAATACTTTTATGGATCTTGGTGGAAAGGAAAATTAGTTGGGAAAGTCTATAGAAAATGAAGTAAAGATATCGGAATGCGTAAGGATTATTTGCTCAGCTGATGTTATATTTGCCTGTTATTAAGCCTGATGTGATATTTATAGATAGTCATTGAAGGGATACTTTTACCTGTTGAGGGGCATTATATTTATGAGCACTTTTGCTTGTCCTATTTTTACTAGGATTGTAACAATCTGCTCTCTCTTTAGCTGGCATTTACAGAGCTGGCCTTAGGAAAACTGGTGCTCTAATCAAAAGGGCTTCTTGACACAATGGTTGACCCCTCTGAAGTGTGTGAGGAAAGATAAAAAAAAAATAATGGCCCCTGTCACCAGACCATCATAAGATGCAGTGAGTGACTTCTGAGGTTTGAGAGGAATGTTACAGAAATAATGACCTTCTGTGTGCACCTATGACCAGGGTTATTTTTAGATCAGGTGGGGTTCATGGCAGATGTCATTACTAAGCCCATGTCGAAAGTCACTTATATAGCCCTGGTCTGTGGGGGCCACCAGCCCCCAGATGTTCTGAAGGTCTGGGTATTCTGTGATGCATTTATCCCTTATTTTATTTTATTTTTATTTTTTGAGTGATGAGTGTTAAACTGAGCAACTGACAACAGGACCAGTTACTTTCATCCAGACAACCCCCACCAAGCAGTTAAAGCCACTTTTTTTGTACAATTCAGACACAAGATTGTGTTAAATGAAGATGGCCACGTAATTCACCTTTGTTTTAAAGTTGCCATACATGAAATATTGCATTGCTTCACATAATCACATTATTAGTCCAGCAAAACCAAAATAATAAGCAGACAGATAATCATTTTTCTCCACAGACGACAGCCACAGCAATTATACCTGCTCTGTCAGTGCATATCAAGTGTTTAGTTAAGTAGCCCATCTTACTTCTCACAAATGCACACTAGCCCTGCTAAATTAGAAATTAACTGTTTAACTGAGCAAATGACAAGAGGGTCAGTTAATTTCATCCAACCATCCACAACCACAATCCCCACCCAACAGTTATAGCCACAACGTCTGATGGCTATATTATTTCACCTCCACACATTCCTCTCAACTGTCCAGATTTTTGCAACATATTTTTGGTCTGTTCCTCATAAAATCCATGGTTTTCTGACAAGTCACTAAATAATGACATACATATGAGTTTTCAGACTTCATATTCTTCAGAAAGTGGATGCTACCACAACTTCTCTTATTGTAGAAATGTTCTAAGTTTTTAAGAGTGCTAGATGTACATGTCAGTAAGACACCCACTGGGCCAACAACAGCATGTTGTAGATTTGTTACTCCTTAGTTTATATTTCCACCCAACAACAACAAAGAGATACATTTGGAAAAGGACTGCCCCCACCATAAAAAAGAAAAGTTTGAAATGCAGTTTCCACCCCCAAATACCAACAGAAACATTAAAAATAAAATTCCCCAGAATAGAACAACAAAATTCACAAAAGCATGGCCACTCCCACATACAACAACAACATAAAACCCTGCAGTCAGTACTTCTGAATTCAATAATTTCAGAAAGACAGACCTCTTCAAACTACAATGAGTTATCCAAATTCATTTGTAGTATCAAAATAACTGTCACTGACACACATACCTCTCAAATAGTCCTGTGGCAGCAGGTATAAGTGTGGGCTGGAGTACAGGTGGTCCTGGGTTCCAGTGCAGAGTGTGCAATTTTTTAGATCTGTATGATGTGGTGGGTTAATGTAGTCGGCTATAGGTGAGAGGGACCTGGGTTCAAAACTTGACAGAGGTGTTCATTACACTTATCAAGTATATCAGAACTTGTCAGAGATTTGAGATGCATGGCTATGCTTAAAAAGACCCTTGCAGTCATTAGCCTAATAAACACCTATGAACCTAAATGTTATGATTTAGGCATAACGCTATAAGTTTGACCTTCAGATTTAGCCTTGCTCATCCCAGATTTACTGATCCTCATAAAGTAAGACTTGATTATGAGTACATAACTTATTAAATAAATAAACTGTCTATACAAAGATTACATTTCACTTACTATATATGGTCTAGTATAAGAAGTACATTTGTTGTGAAAAATAAGAAAGTGCTGGACTTTCTGAGTGTCTGCTATGATTTTTAAGGATCATTGCAATGATTTTTAATGCTCTGAGGTTGAGAGTTATGCTGATTCATGCTACTTATGCAAATTTGTTCCCACATATGTAAGTGCCTAGATCTAGCCCTCCTTACTAGAGCCAAATGGAATGAGAGCTTTAAGAACAAACCACTATGGTGGTCTGCCAGTTTAAATAAGCTCTATAACAAGAAAAAAAAGCCTTAAATCATAGAACAGATATAAAAATTCATCATATTAAAGATTGCTTCAAGAATATCATTAAGAAGGACTTCCAAGATGGCTGCACATTGAGCAACAGCTTAATTTCAGCTCTCCCAGTGTGAAAACAGAAACTGAGAAGACAGAACTAATTTTTGGGGGTTAAATTCAGTAACTGGCTAGTAAGTGCACTGCCTTAATGCCAGGAAAAAAGAAATCCAGAAAAGCTGAAAGAAAATCAACCGCAAAAGTTGAATAAAAACACTGACTGGGAAGAATCCTGCAGCTGTTCAGCAAAAAGCAGTGCAAACTCCAGCTTTGGTGCAATACATCACTTCCAGTAATCCAGAGGAAAAAAAAGTCAAATGTACTCAGAGCTGATTAAAATAAATGAAACACTGATGGAGTATATTAACTCAAATAACAAAAGGCTGGATAAAATTGAAGAAATTTTAAACAGGTGTTCAGATGAGGTGATAAAACTACAAAAATCAGAGGTCGAAATGAAGAAAAGGCTGGCTGAATATGAGACTGCTCAAGAAGAGATGTTTAAAAAAATAATAGAATTAGAGCACAGCGCATGTGGGGAAAACCTAAGATTTTCTGCTGTACCAGAGAAGCTGGATGGAACAGACTGTATTAATTTTATGAAAGCATAAATAAGCAACAGGACTGGTATTCCATGGCAGGGGCTGTTAATTGAAAGGGCACATCATGTGTATGCTTCAAACATGGCCACAAGAAAGCAACCTAGACCTTTAATAGTAAAGATGCAACCCTACCACCAGAAGGCATTGATTCTGACAAAACTGTGGCAGAAGGACAAAGTACTAAAAGTGGGAGACAGTAGAGTGGTTGTGGAAAATTATTACTTACTGTACACCAGACAGAAGTGGAGTAAATGTATTCCACTAATCAGGGAATGTCAAGAAGCAGGTATGAGATTCAAACAGCTATATCCAGCTGTCTTCAGAATATTGTTTCCTGGAGGGACAAAATCATTTTTTGATGCAGAACATGCTAAGGAGGAAATACAAAAGTCTGTCCAACAAAAAGTGAGCTGTGAAACAAAATGAGATTCTGCTTCTTGTTCTTCTGGTAATAAAGACCACAGAAAACTGTGCCAGTGAAACCTTTTCCAGTGTTTCAACTGCAAATGCTTGCAAGACAGAAAAAAACAAGAGCTGACTAGAAGAACTGAGAGTACATTGGAAGGGAAGCAAAGACTGGATTTGGGAGGTAAACAAGAATAAATCCAGCAGCTCAGAAATTGAAAAATAAATGTGGGATTATTAAGCATTAATTATATCTGTCAAACATAACTGAACAGCAAAAACCTGTAAATATTGGACTTTTTGACTTTGTTCGACTTGTAGGGAACTATAAAGCATATTCCCTAATTTTTGTCATTGATGTTTGGAGGAATACTTATGGGAGATGATGAGGAAGGAAAGTGTTAACTGGAAGTAAAACAAAGTTTTGTTCTTAACAGTAATATTTGTGTAGTGGATGATATCTGCATGCTATGAAGTAAAGTTTCCTCAATTATTTTTAAGTGTAATGGGAGGTACTAAAGTAAACATGTGCCCCTGTTTTTTTCCTTCTTTTCTCTTTCTCATTGTTCAGTATTAAGAAATGTAGGCACAGCAATGAAAAAAAAAGAAGAAAAGTGTGTTTGAAAGAGTATGATACAAAAGAAAATTGTGTTTTTTCTCATTCTTGCATAGGGTAAAGGCTGGATTAAGGCTTTTGGCGTTATCTAGTAGCAGGTTTTAAGAGAAAGCAAATAAATAAAAAGGAACCTTGAACATAATAAAGCTGTCCTCTAGCAAATAAATGCATAAATAAATACTTCTAGAAGCAGTTCTATATCTGGTTCTCATAGCTCCATGCAGACATCTGATAGAATAAAACAGAATGCGTCTTTATTTTAATGGCTTTCTTTCAGTAGCTAGGAGATAATATTTTCTGAAAGCAGTCAAGTGTTTTCTGATTCTGGGAGAGCAATAAAGATAAGATAAAACAGACAACACTTAGTAGAAGCACAGGCTGTACCATGAGTCTTAGCATAGATAACCTTCATTTTAGGTTAACCCAATTTGTGAGTAGGGCTGTCAGTTTCAAACAATTGTTCCTATTCAGAAGGTAAAATGTCAATATTTGAAGATGTACATAGTTTTGTGTGTTAATGTTAACAGGTTTTTGGAGTATATTGGGGTGTATTTTTTTTGTTTGAGAGCTTTCAGTAAAACAAAAAAGTTTTGTAAGATGCAACATAGGCTTAAATGGATATGACAAGAAACAACTGTATAAAAAGGGCAACTTGCCAAACATAAGTGTGCATGTAACACACAAGCTGAAACTAGATATTTAACAAAAAAGCTGTTACAAATAAAAAGTGGAAATAGTAACTTTTCAACAAAATGGCCCTTTTGATACTATCTTTAAATGTTAATGATATTACAGATATATACAAAAAAGAAAGTGTAGTGAACTATATTAAAAACAATGTATAATGCAAATAGCTGTGTTACTGGAGACACATTTGGAAAGAAGTGAACATGTCAATTTGAAAATGAAAGGTTTTCAGGGTGATTATTCAACAGAATACATGGAACAAAGGAAGAGAGGAGCTCCAATAGTGATAGAAGAGGATAAAAAGATAATAATGGCAGATTTGTAGTACTAATGGGCTACTGGCAAGGGAGGAGGATTACACTGGCATGTATTTATATTCCACCTAAAACTGCTATAATGGAGCTTAAGAAAATTCTCGGAGAAATAATCAGTTTTCAGTGGGGAATATTACTTGTAGGTGAGGACTGGAATTTGATTTGCTGCAGGGGAGGTGTGCCTGGTGAGGCAGAAGGGACATATAACAAAGGAGGGTAGATTTTTGAAGAGATTTATGAAAATCTTTTGGCATGGAAGATGTGAATTCAGTAATAGGAGTTTGGTGTGAAATTACATATTATTCCCAAAGATACAAAAACTACACTAGGCTAGGCAGAACTTACATTTCACAGGAACATGAGCATTTAATTGAAAGTTTTGATATGCATGCAATGACTATTTCAGATCATACACCAATAATAACTAAAATAAGAATGCAGGGAAATGAAATAAAAATGAGACACTAGCCCTTTCCCACCTATCTGTTAAAAAGAGAATAGTTTATGGAATGGGTAGAAGAAATTATTTGGGAGTAATTAAAGAAGACAGGAATTTCTTCTGAAAATATAGCCAGGGAGTGGTATACAATTAAAGTGGAGTCTAAAAATAGGGTGGAAATAAAAGCGAGAGATGGTTAAGAAGTAACAATAATTATTTAGAGAGACTGACAAATGTTAAAATATTGCAGAATAGGGACTCTCACAGAACAAGAGGAGGAGCAATTGCATAATGATAAGCAGAAAATAAAGGAGCACCTCGATAATATGCACAATTTTAGAAAGACTGCTGTTAAACAACTGTTTTTTGATAATGCCAGAGCACAGAAACTTTTAGCACGGTGACTCTGGCAACATAAAATAGAAAGGGTTGTCACCAAGCTTAGGGGGCCTATACCAAGGAAGATAACAAGAGATCCTGTAGAGGTACTAGAAACATTTTAGAAATTTTATGAAAGTCTGTACAAAGCAGAGAAATATGGAGATCAATAAAAAGTGCAAATGGAAATGCTCATGGAAGAATTCAATATAGCAAAGTTAGATGTAGATGAGACTCAATTAGGAAATGAGATAAAAATGGTGATATATAACCAATCAACAGAAAAGTCCCCAGGAATAGATGGTATTCCTATGGATGTTTGGAAGCTAAAGTGGAAGCTAGGAAAGAAAAAAACTGATAAAGATCTGGAAGGTTTTGTTTAACAGTATGTTAAGAGGAGGAGAAGCAGCAATGTCTTGGAAGAACGTGATGGCGGCTGTAATACCTTAAGAGGGTAAAGACCCATCAGATCCAGCTTCATACTGACCCATTTCAATCCTAAACTATGATTATAAAGTGTTTATATCTATATTGGCTAAAATAATGGCAAAGGTGATGTAAAAATTTATAGATATGGATGAGTGTAGTTTTGTGGAGGTGAAGCAAACATTTGACAACATTAACAGAACACTGTGACATTGGAAGGTGAATGTAAGAAAATACCACTCTTGTCAGTGGGTCTTGATGCAGAGAAGGTATTTGAAGAATAAACTGGGAGTTTATGAACAAGACAATGGAAGCATTTGTATTCCTTGATAATTATAAGGTTGATTAGGAGGATATATGAGGGATCATTGGCAAAAATTAAAGTGGGTGGGTCCCTCTCTGATCATTTCTGTTTGAGCAGAGGAATCAGCCAGGGGTGTCCTCTTTCCCCTTTGTTATTTGCACTATATGTAGAACCACTGGCAAACAAAATAAGAAATTCAGAAATTCAAGGATATAATTGCTATGGTAGTCAAGAAAAGCTGGTTCTATTTGCAGATGATATTATTTTATACCTGATAAAACCAAAAAAAGGACATTTCAGTGTTGTGAAACATTTTGAGGCAGATTCAAATATTTCTGTTTTAAATTAATTAATGAAGTTAAAACAAAGGCAATACCTATAAATTATGTACCCAGACACAAATTGGTTTAGCAATATCCATGTTTATGGGGACATGATAAAATGAAGTAGGAGTCCGGATTAAAAATGATTCTGGTGTTACAGCAAAGGATATGTGAGAAGACACTGAATGAAAGATAATACAAAAACTGAGAAATTGGAAGCTTTGCTATATGGATATGGATAGTAAGGTACAAGCAGTTAAAATATTTATAGTCCCTTTAATTTTATACACAGGTCAGGTATATTTTATCAAGCAGAGGAGTAGTTCTGGATAGGAATTAGTAAAGAGATGAAGGATTTTATCTGGGAGTAGAAGATGGCAAGAGTCAAGTGGGATAAGCTGATTCTTCCAATTGAACAAGGTGGTCTGGGTTTTCCCGATTTGAAGGGGTATTTCAGAGCTACGTAGTTAAGGCTCCAATACATGGCACAAGCAGAAACCTATAATTCAAAGTGGAAAGGGATGATGATGAAATAAGGAGAGACAATGATTTTGGGTGCAGATCCTTAAGGAAAATAACTATAGCCATGCAGAATATTATATTCATAAAGCGGCAGAAAGTATTCTAAGAACTAATACAGGAATGGAGAAAGGAGATTCTGCTGATAGAGATGACTGCAATTAGGGATACAGACAATAGACAAGAGGGGACTGGGATTTA
Source organism: Protopterus annectens (assembly GCF_019279795.1). Classification (NCBI taxonomy): domain Eukaryota; kingdom Metazoa; phylum Chordata; order Ceratodontiformes; family Protopteridae; genus Protopterus; species Protopterus annectens. Next base: position 241,704,343 of record NC_056726.1, read on the forward strand.
TTGGAGAAAACTGGTAAAAAAAACAAGGTATTTGGAGCAAATAGAGAGAGAGAGGTTATAGAATGGGAAGAGGACAAGAATTTATTTAGACTGCAGGATAGAGATTGCCTTCCCTATTAAACATTGATATCAAAATATAGGCAAAGAGAAAGAAATAGGGGAATCCAGAGCAAAAGACCAACACTGGTAGAGTTTTTAGGAGAACCTAGAACAGAAGCTGCTGTTAAAAAAATGAATAATCAGTACAGCATACAGCATACAACATATTGCATGATAACTATAAGAATGAATCAAAGGAGGTTAAAAATGAATGGAAAGAGAGACTGGATAAGCAATTCACAAAGAAACAATGGGGGATATATGCATGTCTCTCAAATAAGCAACAAAATCTAGAAGATTTAGAATCTTTGCTTGGAAGTATTTACATAGGTACTTTTGTACCCCAAGCAGACTCCAAATAATTTTTCCTCAGGTAGAGAGCAAATGTTGGAGGAGTGATGGGGAAAAAAAGAGGTAACTGGGAACATATTTTCTGGGAGTGTAATGAGTTGGCACACTTTAAAGATTCCCTGCAGACTGCTCTGTCAGAGATATTGAGTGAGCAAATTGGTGTAACTAAGGAAATTATTTTTTTTCAGCTATGATACAGAATCAGAATTGCCTAGACATAGTAAGGCCTTGCTGAGTTTAATTATGGCGGATGCCAAAAAACAAGCAGTTGCTATCAAAGGGAAATCAAAGTCTAAATCAACTTTACAAGAGAAAGTGAATATAGTAATAGAGATAAAAGAACTGGAATTGGGATCTTTAGAAAAAGGTAGGAACAAATTGCATAGGAAAAAATGAGAATTGTGGGAACAATACATGCAGAGGAGGAACGGGATTTAAAAAAAATGGCAGGATTTGAATGTGCTATGTAGTGTTTGACAATAAATAGATAGATTAGAAGTGATATATAATGTTTGCACCTACAATTATGTCAGTATGGTTTGTGATGTGTAATATTTGCAACTAAAATTATGTCAATATCGTTTGTTTATGTATATATATATATATATATATATATATATATATATATATATGAATAATAGTATCATATGTGATAATATAAAAATGTTTCTTGTTTAGAAAAATATCAATAAGGAATTAACAACTAATATCCAGGCTAGTAAGACAAATCATTAACTGAAATTAGCTTCCGAAGTCAAAGATAATTATAAGCCATTCTTCGGTTACATTAGTAAACTAAGAAATACTGCCCACTAGTGTTTTGAACTTATCCAATATGATACCACCCACTCAGTCCAAACAGACGTAGAAAATACAAAGGAATACAAATGTTGTATAAACTTTACCCCTGAAACAATGGTCTTAAATACACAAATTCTTGAATCCCTTACACTTCCTAATATCACAAAGGAACAGATACTGAAAGTTATCTGTAAAACCAAAAATACTACTTCCATGGAACCTGATAATTTACCTGGGTACCTGATAAATAACACCAAACATGTATATACAGAGCTGCACCTTAAGCTGTTTAACCTGAGATTAGCTACATGATTTGTTCCTGAAGCATGGCAAAGGTCAGTGATGATGCCCCTACACAAGTGCAGCCCTACTCCAGATCTTTGAAACAACAGATCCATTAGCCTGACTATTCTGATTTACAAGGCCTTGGAATGCATCACATTTGACTCTGTAAAGTATGATATCAAAAACCTTATCAGGATAGACCCACTTCAGTTTGGCTTTGTCACAGGGAGATCTGACGTAATCAGTTTAGTTAATTTTGACAAGAAGGACTCACAGGCTATAGATAGTGATCATTCTTTTCATACAGCTTATTTGAATCTCGACAAACCGTTTAACACTATACACCATGCTAATATCATTAATACGTTAACTGCCTTAGTCACAGATCTATAGGTGGCAAGGTGGATACACACATATTTACATAAATATACAGTATATGCACATATGCTGACATACATATAAGAACATGAAAACACCACTCCTAATTTTTTACTGCATTGTGGAAATACACACAAAAATTGTGGTCCAGTCCCCCATATTGTTCTCTTTCTTTACCAACACCTACATCACAGTATGTGGAACAGATTAACAAGAGTTAAATATCTTGATGCAATGCTACTTACCTAATATTTGGTACTAAGTAAAACATAGCTAAATCACAAATTCCAGCCTATGAAATTACTCTGCCAGGTTTCACAGTTTATTTATTTATTTCAGTTTGATTACTGGGTAAGTAAGCGGCCTAACAGAACCTTTTCAAGTATGATCCGGGCCAAAATGGCAAACAATATACATTAAAAGTGGATACAGGATATAAATAAAGTACATCAGTATAATATAATTGTAATTAGAGTTGAAAACATAACAGTAATTTGAGAGAGAAAGACATAGAAAGTAGAATAATAGAGAGGTATAGGAGTCATGTATACAAGAAAGATGGTATGATATTTACAGTATATACAGCTTGAGGTGCACTGTTTATGGAATTTAATATTTATAGTAATCACATGATTACGTGCATTGTTTACCAAAATAACATAGTTAGAAGTTGTAGGTCATAGTTTCCAATGTAGTTTCTATCTGTACACTATTACTGAACACTGGAAATTTTGGCTAGGCTCTTTAATGGTCCCCTGGACTGCAAATTTAGGAACTACCCATGAACCAGAGTAGTTATGGTATAAAGGAATGAAAGTATTGTAGTAAACAAGAGAATCATCATATTGGCCATATTCTTTGGATGTGATCCCCGGCTTCCTTGTTCAGCCGAGTGCTGACAGTATGTTTATTATTTAGCTGTGAATACATTTTACTGTATGATGTCTACGAGTTTAATATTAATATTGTAATGCTGAATACAATTTTTATTTGGCTTGTTTTTCAGGCACACAGGTATGAAATGTAATGTGTTTGGGCTACAACAGTGGTCTAGCACTTTCTGCAGCTCAATCAGACTGTGAACTCTTAAGGAGCTGCTTCCTGTAGTAAGTGGTTTGATTCCTTCTGCCTTCATTTGCCTCCTGTGTGAGTCTGCCAGTTTACTTAACCAGATAGTACTCCTGAGCTGCTCCTGGAAAGGGACACTTATGTCCACTGGTTGACCCAGGCTGTTAGCAAATGTGTTGCACATCTGTCTTTTAAATTCCTGCACCCTTCACATAGATGGTATGTGGTACTTCACTATATGCTCTTTGACTATGAATCTCAGCACATCTCTTGTGGTTTAATGGGTTGCCAGGTGCATTTTCACAAAATGTGAGTTTCAAGCAAATAATTAATTAAAGAAGCTTACTGATAAGTTTGATTTCAACATGAGAGTATTTTGTTTTGTTCAGAAAATAACTCAGTGATTTTTCTGTAAAATTTCTAATAAAAGTTTTAAATAAAGGACAAATCTCTGTGATAACTGTAAACGTAAAGAAGAAACCAGTATGTACACTGATTGGCTTGAACAGTGTTAATGGTAATTGGAGAGAGACAGCCAAATAATGGTATATTGGTATGGTTGGTCGGGGCCTGATCCAGCTCTGTTTACTCTGGAGGTGTATGTGGCAACAACACAGCATTATTACCCATTCTTCAAGTAGGTCAGACCTGTACTGACTTATGTAAGATAGGATAGCTACTCCTGATGACAAAGAAGTCCTAGGTAGGCCAAAAATGAGCATATACTCCCCATGCCCCCCCAAAAAATATGTTTTTTTGAATGACGTGTGGTTTGTTGAACAAAAGCTCCTGCATTATGTACATTGTCTTTAGTTGTTTTGCTTTATTCATTGCAAGAATTAATTAATTCATGAGTAGGACTGGATTGTACTATATAGTCTAAGCATACTGAGTTTTAGTAGTCTAAACATGTTGCATTTTAGTAATATATTTTTTGAGTGAAGTAACAACCGTCTGATCTTCAGCATCCATTATGTAGTGATTATTGCATATTACTGTGATACAGTCTTCTCTACAAGATCAGATTGTAAAGGATTTCTGCATTTAGTTAAAAAAATGTTACTTTGGCAGTTACTACAGAGGGCTAAAGCTCTGACTTGCTAATAAGCTGCTTCTTGTGGGAAGGGTGCAAGGTTTGAATCTTTCCACCTACATTTACCTACTTTGTGACATTGAGCAAGTCACTTGACCAGGCAGCATACCTCTTAACTGTCCAGATTTTTGTCTCATATTTTTAATCTGTTCCTCATAAAATTTGTGGTTTTATCCCAAATTACTGGGATGATTTCAGGACTGAAGTCACTAAATAATTGCATATGTTTGAGTTTCAGACTTCAAATCTTTCAGAAAAATGAATATTAACACAAACCCTGTTATTCTAGCAAATGTCTATATTTAAAAGAACAACATTTAAAATCTGTCCCTATTTTTGGGCCATTGTCCCCTCATTGTCAGGCTTTGTCCAGATTTCTTGCACTAAGAGGTTGAGAGCTATGACAGACAGTGCTTTGGCTCAATTGGGAATATGGGATGGACTCCTTAATGGTCTCCAGGAATGTAGTAACTATAAACCCACTGTCATTTGCCAGACATTCCTTATTGCATAGCTGATCTAGTTCAGGAAATGTTATGGCAGTATCACAAGCACATCATTTTTTTTAAATTTAGCACAGGCAAGCTATTCTTCAAGGGCATGACACACTGCCTTTGTAGATGAAGCACTGAAATGCAAAGCTGTTTGCCAGTAACAACCTCTTCATTAGTAAACGTTCTCGTTAATGTGAAATTATTCAAATGACTTTTTCTTCTGCATAGATTGTGTGTACTGATTTAGCATATGTTATCAGGTAGCTAATATTTCTTATGCTGCCATAAATACTGTTCAATTTAAACTATGCTGTATTTAGCTGGATCTATTAGTATGATGCTAGTAATCTTTATACAGTTTCATGTAGTTAATCCAAAGCTACCAGTAAGTTACATGTAATATACTTCATAATAATAAGGGGTGTACACAGTCAACAATTGGCTATAACTGCTGCTGGGGGTGGGGGCTGTCTGTGGATGAAAGTGCCTTATCATCTGGTCATTTTTAAACGGTCTTTAATGTGGTGTTGCAGGATGGGTGCGCCTATGTGTGTTTGAAATATGTGACTTTAGTCATGAAGAAGATGATTATAATTATTATTATTATTATTAATAATGTTTTAAATACCTTTACTGAATTATCAGTTGGGACACAGGCAAACTTACATTTATATAAAAGTAATCAAACCATGTTAACAAGTTCACATTTAAAACATTATACATAGTATATATTACTATATATTCTATATTCTAGGCAGCATTACATAAATTATTCAGTTCCTAATTTCTCTTAAACTGCATTCTCCAAAACATTTTTCTGCATGTATGGCTCCCACAGTTTCCATTTTTTTCAGTGTAATTCACTCGTACCCACCTCCTGTTCTTTTATCTTTGTTACAATATTCACTGCTTAAATTATAGTTGGTTTAGATTTGATTTCCATTTTCCAGTAACTGCCTTTTTTGGCAGCTACCAGAATTAAACTTAACAAGGCTTTACTGTTTCTAGGCAATTCAGATCCTGTATACCTATTCAGAAAAATAATTTCCTTAGTCACACCCATTTGCTTACCGTATTCCTAACAGAGTACTCTGAAGGGAATTTTTAAAGTCCACCAACTCATTACACTCCCAAAACGTGTTCCCAGTTGCCTGTTTCATCCCTATCACACCTCCAACATTTGCCATCTACCTGAGGAAAAACTCTTTGGAGTCTGCTTAGGGTATACAAGTATCTCTGCAAACACTTCCAAGCAAAAATCATAAATGTCTAGATTTTGTTGCACATTTGGGAGCCATACATACATCCACCCACTGATTATTTGTGAATTGCATATCTAATCTCACTTCTCAATTTATTCTGACAACTTGTGATTGATTCCTGTAATTATTGTGCAGCATTTTATATGCCCTACTATTTGTCCCTTTTTAACAGTGGCTTATGTTCTAGATTTAGTTAAAAACTCAACCAGTGCAGGTCTTTCATTTAGAGTTCCCCTATCCCTTTCGCTTTGTCTATACTCCAATATCAATCCCTGATAGGGAAGGCAATCACTAGCCTGCAATCCAAATGTCTTCTTGGCCTCTTCCCATTCTGTTACCTTTTCTTCTCTAATTATTTGTGTTCAGAATACTTTGGTTCCTTTACCAACTTCCCCCAGTAAATTCCAGACCCCTCTTTTCTATTCTTTGTATCCCAAATTGAAGTCATCTCTGATGATAGAATCTCCTTTTTAATCCATACTTCTAAATACTTCATTTTATCATGCCCCCATAAATATGGGTATTGCTGGACCAATTCATGTGTGCCTACATAGTTTATAGCTATAGCCCTTGTTTTATCTTCATTCATTTTATATCCCCCCCCCAAAAAAAAAAAAAACAGAACTGTCTCAGAACATTCCACAACAGTGAAATGTCCTTTTTGGTTTCATTGGGTACAAAATAATTTCATTTGTAAATAAAGCCAACTTTTCTTGAACACCATACCAATTGTATCCTTAAATTTCTGACATCCTTATTTGTTTTGTCAATGGTTCTAAATACAACGCAAATAGCAAAGGGGAAAGATGACAACCCTGCCTGGTTCCTCTTTTCAGACACAAAGTATCAGAGTGGAACCCTTCCACTTTGACTTTTGCCGCCAGTCCTTTTATACGTCCTTCTAATTAACCTTATTATTGTATCAAGAAATGCAAATGCTTCCATTGCCCTAATCATAAAATCCCAGCTTCCTCTGTCAAATGCCTTCTGTGTATCAAGACCCAACAATAATAGTGGTATTTTCTGACATTCTGCTTCCCTTGGAGTCATCATTGTTCTATCAATGTTGTCAAATGTTTGCCTCCCCTCAACAAAACCACATTGGTCCATGTCTGTCAGTTTTGGCATCACCTTTGCCATTCCTTTAGCCATTATAGACATAAACACTTTAAAATCATGGTTTAGAATTGAAATGGGTCTACATGAAGCTGGGTCAGATTACTCTTTACTATCTTTACATATTACAGCCACCACAGCTTATTTTCCAGGATGTTGATGCTTCCTTTCCTTTTAAAATACTGTTAAACAAAACCTTCCAGATCTTTTATCACTTTCTTCCCTTCTAACTTCCAAACTTCCATCTGAATACATTCTATTCCCGGAGATTTTTAGACTGGTTATACATCATCATTTGTATCCCATCTCCTATCTTAACTGTTAGTTGTTGAGCCTCAACTATTTCTTTTTTTTTCAATAATAAATCTTTATTCTTTTCCAATTGTTAATACAATACTACAACATATATACATTATATACATGAATGCTTCCAACAGTTGCATAAGATCATTATACATTAAGATAAAATTCTAAAAGAGTATTAAAAAAAATCTAGTATCAATATAAGGCTTATCTATACTAACCTCCATATTAAGTATGTACTTCCCAGGGAAAAGTGGATTAGAACGTTAAGCTAACACAATGTTAAAGATTTGCTCCCATATTTTTGTATTATTTATATTTTTCTTATGATCTTTAATTAGTAATTTATGTGCAAAAATATGTTTTATCGCTACACTTTTAAAGTTTTCCCATGAAGTCTGAAATGGATTCAGCCAATTTGTAGCTATATAAAGCTTCATTAACAAGAACATATTTATGAATATGATCATTTGGGATCTGTCCAAGTTATTCGGAGGAATATGAAGAATCATAAACTCCTAAGAAAGTGTGGACTGTTGATAACCCATTTTTTGTAATTGAATTTTTAAAGAATTCCAAATTTTGAATATACAGCTCCAGAACATGTGTAAAAGGTCAGCCGTTTGATCTATACAATATGGACATTTAGGTGAATTTTTAGAGATGAATTTATGCAGACTGAGACGAGTGTAATAAGCGTTGTTAAATATCATCAGCTGAGTAAATAATAGCTTTTGAAGAGATACTGATTTTAAGGTTAAATTAATTGCTTTCAATATTTTATTATCATCAATCGGTAATAATTTATCCTTCCAGTATTTGGATAAGAGTATTTGGTTATTATATTTCACGTCTTTTATCAAATTATATGAAGCCGTTATATATTTGAAGTCCTGCATAAGAGTTTGCCATAAGTTTAAACAAATGGTTAAGTCTTCTTCTTTAATTTTGAAATTACTAAAATAACTTATGGAAAGATCCTTTAATTGTCTCATTATAATTAAATAAGAGTTAGGAAGGCTCATCTCTCTTAACATGTCTTGTATTGAGATACCAAGATAAGGATATAAATCAAGTATGGTTAGATCAATTATAAGTGGGAATTTTTTAAGATCTATCAATTGATTACCAATTTTCAAATTTGGGTTCTTGTGAAATGGTTGGAAAGTCATCATATATTGTAAGAGATTTAGTGATTTAAACAGGTTTTGTATTGATATTATATATAATCTAATATGTTCCATCAAAGCGTACAGTTTAAAGGTATCTTTATTTAAAAAAGGTAATGCCTTAAAATTAATACCCAATCTAACAGCATGTTTATAATTCAGAACCAACCACTTGGGTGACCATTTAGTACTGAACGTGTCAAAGTTAACCACTCTTAGAATTCTATTAGCATTTATTATTAAATAATATGCTTCAAAATTCGGTAAGTCTAAACCACCCTTATTTTTCGGAGTCATCAATTTATCATAAGACATTCTAGTTTTTCTAGTTCCCATACAAATCTACCTAATTCTGTATGAAGTTGTTTAAAGAATTTCCTAGAAATTGAGACTTGAGTAGCTCGAAAAATATATAATATTCTGGGAGTACATTCATTTTAATAATTGAAGCCTTTGACATTATTGGTAATTTCAGATTATTCCATCTTTTTAAATCAGACAATATATGATCCCAAATTAGCTTAACATTGTTTGCATAAAAGTCTCTATTATCTGTTGAGAAAACAATACCCAAATATTTTATTTTTTCTTCAGATTTTAACTGACCTACCAATGGTAAAAGCGAAAAGGGTGTAGGCATCTTTAAAGGAAATAAATTGTTTTTTTTTTTATTTATTTTGTAATTAGATATTTCTGCAAAATCTTCCACTGCTTTTAGTATTTTCTTGGTATCTGAAACAGGCGTACAGTAAATATTAAGATCATCAGCAAAAGCAGCCATGGATATTTTCGTACCATATATTATTGGAGCATTATGATAAGTATTTTGCTTAATATGTAGAAATAGTGGTTCTAAGTATAAATTGAATAATATAGGAGATAGCGGACATCCTTGATGGGTACCATTCTTAATTTGTATTCTTTTTGAGAAATTTTTATTAATGTATAAAGTTGTATAGGGATTATTATATAACTTTTTTAATGTTAAAATAAAGTCTTGGGGTATATTGAAATATGATAAAATATCAAACAAAAATTTTAAATTAACTCTATCGAAAGCTTTTTGAGCATCAATTATGAGTGCATAAACATTAAGATTTCTATGAGTGGCATAAGAAATTAGTGTATGAAGTGATAACGTATTATCAGTAGTTTTGTCTGCCATTTATAAAACCAGCTTGTTCATCAGATATTATTAGGTTTATTACCTTCTTCAATCTATTAGCTAAAATAGATGTCATAATTTTCATGTCTATATTTAAAAGTGAAATAGCTCTATAGTTATCCGGGTTTTGAAGATCTGCATTCTCTTTGGGTATAAGAATTGTTTTTGAAGCATTAAAGTGCAGATCATTAAATTTATTATTAATTATATAGTTAAATACATGTGGAAGTATTTTACCCAATATATCACAAAAAGTTTTGTAAAATTCAGTAGTCAAACCATCCGGTCCTGGAGCTTTATGTGGCTTCAAATTATTAATTGTATCTGTTATCTCCTCAGAGGAAATTGGTTTGATTAAACTCTCATGAGACTCATCACCAATTTTCGGAAAGATAATCTTCTGCAGAAAATCGTTATTACTCTTATTTGTAAGTAATTCCTGATACTTGCCATAGATTTGAGAGAATATTAATTCAAAGGTATTCATAATGTCTTCAGTATTGATATATCTTTTATTATTAAACTGTATTTCAGAAATTTGAGAAGGTATTTTCGATTGATTAATGATACGAGCTAGTGCTTTTGATGGGGTCTGAATATGATTAGCGTATTTTACCAGTATTTTCTGTTCATAAAATGACAATTTACTATTTTGTAGTAAAAAAAGATCTTTTCGACATTTTAATAACTCCGTTTCAGTTTGTTTACTATAGTTCCCAATTAAATCCTGATCTAGTAACTTAATTTTAGTTTCCATTTCTTGTATGTCTCTAGTTTGTATTTTCTTATAATAAGTAGCCTTTTGAAGAAAGATTCCTCTTATTTGTGCTTTGGTCATTGCCCATTCTATATCAGATGGATGCCGGTGTTTAGAGAGATTAACTAGTAGATGATTGAAGGTCTCTTGAACTTCTTTAGTTATATCTTCTTTATTTAATAAATACGGATTTAGAGACCAATTATAACCTCTATGACGCATACTATTTCTAGTGTCTTTGTTAAAAATGAATGTGATTCTAGAATGATCCGATAAGTGTTGAGCTTGTATAGATACACAGGGATCTAAAGTAATTAGTACGTCTGAAATTAGGAAAAAATCAATCCTAGACCACATTTTATGACAACTTGAATAAAATGTAAAGTTATTTGAATTTATTTGATTGTTTGTGTATTTAAATGGGTCATATAATTTAAAATCTGTTTTAAGTTCCTTTAATGCTATCACTGCTTGATTATTAAAGGACCTGTGTGAACTTGATTTATCTAATTTGGGATCTTGGTATGTATTCCAATCACCTCCTATTATTATATAACAATTATTATATTGATTCAGGATAAAATAAAGTGATGCTATAAAAAGTTGTTGATTGGTACATGGGGCATATATATTAAGAAGTATCACATGTTTATCATAAAGTGTAGATGAAAGAATCACATAACACCATCTTCCCTCTTTGTCTATTTTAAAATCTAGAATTTTCTCTTGATACTGATTTTTAATAATAATAGCCACTCCTGCACTATTAGTTGTCCCTTCTGAAGCTACCACCTCTCTAATCCATTTCTTATCCTTAAGGACAGCCCATTGGTCATTGGTTAAGTGGGTTTCTTGTAATAAAATAAAATATGCCTTTGACTGGAGAAATAAATGAAGAAATAATTTCCTTTTTTTTCAAGTTCTGGAGCCCTTTAGTATTCCATGAATCTATTATCCACATACTAAGATCTTTAATTCGTTTAAGGATATTTTAAAATTGAGAAACAGTGCTAAATAAAAATATAATAGCACAATGTATATTGTCTGGAAGCAATCTTGACATCCCATCCCTAACCAGTGCCTATCCACTATTCCCCTGGACCAGGACATACATAGGTTTTTTACACTGTTAAAACTTTTATGGGTAAATAACCTTACTAAATATCTATTCTTTATCTTACAAAATATAACATCAAAAACATGCAAAAAACCTATAAAAGCTACATCTAACTCTACAAAGCCTAACCAAAACATTCCCTAATAAACACTGATAAATATCCACAGCTCTTGAACACACTATTTAGTTAAACCTATCAAGTAAATGGTCTTCATTACACTTATAGTTACTATCATACCTCACTAATAGTTCTCATATATTATTACTTATACTAATTAGTTGTATCTCATTAAGTTATCTAACAACCATATTTAAATCTAAAATAATCAAGTATGTGACACTACCCCTATTAAACAATAGCATTATTAAATTAAAGATAATTCACCATATGTATTGTTAGTTAGAAGAGAGAAAAAGAACTACAGAGAAAGCAAATGTTTAACATTTAAGTATAATATTAAATCTGACTTTATTTATATAGCCTAGATTATCTAGAATTGTAATGTCAGCAAATAAGGTGAATAAGAATAGAACTCTAACTTCACTTTACTGTGTAATATAGTTAAATTTATGAAATGATGACTGAGTAACACAGTCCTCAAAATAGTCAGAACCACATGCCAGTATATAAGCAAGATAACCTTCACATTCCTGGAGAGCCCACAATGTAATGTCTCATGGTCTCTTTATCTATTAATTATCCCAACACTGAATTCCCTTATTATCTAACCATTTGCAGTATTAAAACACATCAGTAATACAGGAAAAACAAATAATAAAATATACTAGAAGGTTATCAACACATCAACATTCAGCATAATATACCTAAGGAAAAAGAATAACTATGGTAAAGCTATATTACTTCTAAGCAATCAGTTAAATAAAACATTTTAAGCCAGTACATTATTAATTCAATTGTACTCATACCTGAATGAATTCACAGTTCCCTTTAAACCAGTAAAACATGTTACATACTTTAAATGTCCACAAATGCTCATATTACAGTCCAAATAGCTTTCGCTTCCTCAACAGAGACTTTCCTACATCCTGAGCTTGTAATCCTGTCTTCGAGCTCACGACGGGGGAACCATTAAACGGACGGACGTCCGGATGCGCCACTTCGAAAACGGACCCTCAGCAGCACCCAAAGGACTTCCTGTTGCTTCGCGAAGGGGCTCAGTTCGTAAGAGCCATAAAAGTTTGGAAAATCTTCGTAGACGAGCTGGAGCTGTGAAAAGAAACTAAATAAACAGTTACCAAGGGGCCTGGTGAAGAAAAGAGAACAAACAAAGGATTTTAAAGCCTTGAGACGTAGTAAGAATGGAATCCCAGCGTCAATGTTGCTGCAAATGGACTGGATGGCCAGATCAAGCTTCCGAAGCTGGAAGGGACTTGAAAATCTACAAAAAGGTAACTTTTGCTTCTTTTTTTGTAGATATGGAGTATTTGGAGCCATCGACTGTAAAAATTAATGTGTTAGGGTATTTCATTTGAAATTTGATATTCTTTTCAATGAGGAACTTGCAGTAAGGAGATAATGCTTGTCTAGCTTGCCTTATTTGCAATGGTAAATCCTGGGCCATAGAAATGTTATTATTATGCCACATAATATAACCTCCATTTTTTTTAACAGTTAAAATTATTTTGATTACGTCCTGGTAGTTGAGTATTTTGACGTATACTGGTCTAGGTATGTTTGAGGCTTGTTCTTCTCTGAGAGCTCTATGAGCTCTTTCTATAACTATTTGTTTAGCTATATCAGAGTCATTGAACAATATTTCAAGTATTTATGTAATGGTTGAAGTTAAATCATTGTATTGGATAGATTCTGGAATTACTCTGATAATTATATTGTTCCTTCTGGATCGTGCCTCCAAATCCAGAATTTTATTTTGCATAGACTGAATATCCAGGTCATGAATGTCTGTTTTTTTGCAAGCAATGTTATTCTGTCCTCATTTTCAGATATTCTGGCTTCTGATTTATCCATCCTTTCGAGAATTTGACTGCATGTGGCACCAAAAGAAAGTACCTGGTTTGATAGTTCTTTCAAAGCTTCTTGGATGGGTAACAAAGCAGTTTTAATATCTTCCATATTAGCCAGTTGATCCGGTTTATTTTTCATTCCAGCTTTTGAAAGTTCCTGCTGTTTTGTAATCTTCTGCCTTTTTGTTGTTAAATCTTTTTCTGGTGACTGAAGTTCTGATAATTTGTTTTTTGTTGTTGTTGTTTCCATACTTTTGTCTTCTTTTGACATTGTGGAGCAAAGCAGATCTTTAGTATAGCTGAATGGTAAATATCCAAGGTTGCTACTCAGACAGTTCCTTTGTTTAATACTCTGTTCAGAGTCAGCCAGTCAATCAGATCCAATCCTGTTAATTTGTTTAATTTCCTCCGGTTCCTTCACCTCTCAAGCGATATTTAGTTGTAGTAGATTAATTTTAGCCAACAATTAGTGTAGAAAAGCTTGTAGTATATCCTCAGGGTTAAATTTTATTCTGAGTATCTGAAGAGCTGTAGATATGCAGTGTCTACAGAATGGCGGCCATCTTTGAATCCGAGCCTCAACTATTTCTAACCTTGGCATATTTAAGTTTCCATAAATATTCCATCTGTGCTTTTTCTTGATTCCTCACTTGTCTGCATTATACACATTTTCATAAAATTTCCAAAATATCTCTAATAGGATCTCTGGTTATTTTTCTTGTTATAGCTCCCCAAATTTGGCAACAACCCTTTTTACTTTCTGTTGTCTAAGTTGTTTTGGCAAAAGGTTTTGTGCTTTGGAGTTATTAAAAAAGCAGTTGTTTAACATACCCATTATCCTTATTTTATCTTTAGCAACCTGTAATTGTGCCTCCTCTTTCTCTGAGATTCCCCTTATTTTGTTATACTTTAACCTTTGTCAGCCCCTCTAAATAATTCTTATTACTTTTTAACCAGCTCTCTTTTTCTTTTATTCCTACCCTATTTTTAAACTCCACTTTCACTTTATCCCATTCAGTAGCTATAACTTCCAGAGCACCTTCTATCTTCCCTAATAACTCCCAGATAATTTCCACTACCCATTCCTTGAATTCCTTTTTAATAGGTAGGTTGGGCAGCAACAGTGTCTCACCTTTACTTCATTACCATACATTTTTATGTTAATAATTATTGGTGCATGATCTGAAATAGTTATCTGATATGTACAAAATCCTCGATTAATGGACATGTTCCTGTGAAATATAATTTCTATCAAGTCTTTCACAGTTATTTGTATCAATGTTGTCAATTAAATGAACATGTTCCTGTAAAATATAATTTCTATCAAGTTTAGCCCTGTTATCATAACTTGTGGAATGATATGTAAATTATGTATGAGTTCCTGCTACTTAATTCACATCTTTCTCACCCAATATTTTCATGCATTTCTGCAGAAGTCTATCCTCCTTTGTCATATTTTCCCTTCTAGGCCCCTCATACATCCTCACTGTTGCCAACCAAATTCCAGTCCCCATCTATAAGTAATATTCCCTGCTGAAAGCTAATTATTTCTCTCCAATTTTTAAGCTACAAAATAGCAGTTTTAAGTGGAATATAAATACATGACAGTATAATCCTCATCCTTTGCCAGTCGCCCCTTACTACTACAAATCTGTCACTGTTATTTTTTTTCTTTCTATCACTACTGGAGCTCTTTTAGCAGTTAATTTAAGTACTCTTCTTTTCCTTTGTTCCTGGTATTCTGCAGATTATCTGTCTTGAAATCCATTCTTTATCAAATTCACATGCTCAGTTCTTTCCAAATGTGTCTCCTATAGCATTGCTATTTACACTCTGCATTTCTTAATATAAGTAATTATTTTTTCTTTTTGTCTCTATCTGTGAGACCTGTCACATTCCAAAATAATATGGAAAGTGTTGCCATAATGATAGGCAGTCATTATTCCCACCTAATATATATATATATATATATATATATATATATATATACACACACACACACACACACACACACACACACACACACACACACACACACACATGGCAAGTTTTTTAAATGTCTTATTCCAGCTTTTGTGATACATGCATCCATTAATGTTTGGCAGATTAATCCTTTATACAGTTTGTTTTTCTCATTAGCATTGTAACCTGTTTCATATTTTACAAGACTTTTGTTCTAATAAAAACCCTCAAACAGAAAAAAAAACAAAATTCCAGTGCAGCCCCAGAACCTATTAACTTAAGACAAACACACATAACTACGTACATCTTCAAATAATGAAATTTAACCCTCCTAATAGGAACATTTTTGCCAAATAGACAGCTGCTAAAACAGGCCCTAGTTAACTTGAAATTGAGGTTATTCATACTAACACACATGTTATTGCCCATGCTAATACTTACACTAATTGGTGCCTGTTCTTTTTTCCCTTTATTCCCCCTCCCTATTTGTGAAAATTACTTGTGTACTTTCAGAAATTATTAGCTTTTAGCCTTAAAGAGACCACTGTTCTGTCTTTTATTGCCCTGTTATCAGGTTGTCTACATGGAAAAGTAAGAGAGAAAAAGAAAGAAATATTCCTAAATTGTAGTCAGAAAAACAACCTGAAACATTTATTCTTCTTATCAACTACTGTGCTTTTCTCTGTCTCTCATGCATTTTCCTTTGGTACACTGGCAGAGTCTCTCCTTATGCTTTACTATCAGAAGAATGAGAAGCAGAGCCCTTTTCCACTTAATAACTCATTTTTTTTGTTGAACAACATTTGCATTTCCTCCTTAGCTGTTCTGAATCAGAAATTACTTTGTTCCTCCAGGACAAAATATTCTGAAGACAGATGGATATAGCACCTTGAATCTTACACTTGCCTCTTGACATTCCCTGATTACTGGATTAAATTTGTTTCTGTTCTGCCTGGTGTACAGTGAATTGTCATTCCACAAACTCTCTATTGTTAAGCTTAGAAATGAAGCACTGTGAGCACCCTGAAGTTTAGTTAGCTTAAACCATAAGGCAGTAGACAAGGTCCAACTAATCAGGTTAAAACAACTGGAAAAATATGAAATAATAATAGCATTTTTGGTAAGCTAAGAAAAACAAGCATTAGTAATAAGAAACAAACTCTCTACTGTTTCCAACTTTTAATACTTTGCCCTTTTGCTACAATTTTGTCAGGATCAACTCTTTCTGCTGGTAGGTTTGGATCACTGGTACTATAGCTCTTGGCAGCATTCTTATGGCCAGATTTGGAGCATACACACGGTATGCCCTTTAAGTTAACAGTTCCTGCTGTGGAATACCAGTCCAGTTGCTTATTTGTGCCTACATTGTTTGTGTCTTTCGGCTTTTCCCGGTTAGGGGTCACCACAGCGGAACTCCGGTCCGCTAATGATTGGCAGTTGATTTTTACATACCGGCTTGCCAGGCCTGATGCACAACCTTCAACGAAGTCGCCATTCATGCATGTCTCCACGCAGAAGATGCTCTAGCTGAGAATCAAACCGGACAGCGTCTTACTGTGAGGCAACAATGCTACCGCAGCACCACCACCATGGGTCCTTATTTGTGCCTACATAAAATGAATAATGTCTGTGCCTTCTAGATTGTCTGGTATAGCAGAAAATCTCAGATTTTCCCTTTGTATTCTGCCCTCTAATTCTACTATTTCTTGAAACATCTCGACTTGAGCAGTCTCATACTGAGCCAACCTCTGATTTTTGCAGTTTTATCAGCTCATATGAATATCTGTTTAAAGCTTATTCCATTTTTCTGGCCTTTTGCTATTTGAGTTGATATATTCATTCAGTTGTTGTTGTTCTTCTTCTTTCAGCTTTTCCCAGTTAGGGGTCGCCACAGCAGAGCTCAGGCCTGCTAATGATTGGCAGTATATTTTTATGGTGCTGAGGTGCCAGCTCGACGCCCAACCTTCAATGAAGGCATGCCCATTCTATGCATGTCTTTTGAATGCCACTCGACCGCAGGGAGGACATGCAGACTCCACACAGAAGGCGGTCCAGCCTAGAATCAAACGGGAGGACCTCTTGCTGTGAGGCAACAACGCTACCGCTGCACCACCACGGCTTAGACTGATATACTCATTCAGTGTTTTATCTATTTTAATAAGCTGTCAGCACATTCGACTTTTTTCTGTCTAGATTACTGGAAGCTATGTCTTGCACCAAAGCTGGAGCTTGAACTGCCTTTTGTTGAAGAGCTGCAGGATTCTTCCCAGTCAGTGTTTTATCTTCACCTTTTCTAGTAGATTTTCTTTCAGACTTTCAGTTTCAGTTTTCACACTGGGAGAGCTGAAGTTAAGCTGTTGTACAGTGTGCAGCCATCTTGGAATTGATAATTTATAACAATAATAGCAATAATAAATTTTGACTCAGACATCTGAGAAAGATGCAGTAAACAATTTTGCTATAATTGCTCGGTTTGGGGATATCTGTAGATGTAAATATAGACATAAAAAAACACAAAGCACGAATCAAATACAAAATGACCAAAGGCAGGAACCCATGCAAAAAAATTTATTCTCGCTCTCTCTAGTGTCTCAGCTAATGCACAGCCTTCAGGGAGTACAAGAAAACATCTCAAAAATACTAATTAAAACACCATCATCAATTAAGCCTCAGCCAATAAAAACAAGAAAAATACAATTAAACAAGTTCCTTCCAATTACACACTAAATTAAGACCTGACAATGGATGATATTGACAAACGTTTTCCCCAGAGATGGTTGGCTGTGGCACATAAATGTGAACTGGAGTGGGTTCCCATTTTATTGGAGGGAGATCATATTAAGCAAAGCAAAATTAAAATGGAGATCAATGGTGTTTGCTTTGAACTTATTAAGTTGTTAGTGCCTACTCACGTTGACTCTTGCTTATCAGAGATTAATGATAGGCTTAACAAATATGAGCCTGCCTTTGATCATTTTGTAAATATAGACATAGTTTGCCACTGGCCAGATGCATTTGCATTGAATGTGTGTTTCACTGCATTTGCAATTATTGTGTTTCAAGGGAAGAGGACTGTACTGTTGCTCATGCTAAGTCTGTTTTCAATGTGAGACTGTTTGGTTCTGTTTAGCAAATAGCCATCTGTGCTTGTGCTGTAAAATTTGAAGTAAATATTTTATATCAAGCCTCCATAATCACTGTAAAAGAAAAGAAGAAAATAGTATGCACACTGATAGGTCTGAACATTGGAAATGGGGAGAGACAGCCAAGTAATGTGACACTAGAATGACTGCAGGTGGAGGCCATGTTCCATTACTCTGCTCACAGCCCCATTTGACCATGATCCAGCTCTGATCTGGGGCCCCTCACAGGGGTTCGTAGATTCATAGGAGGTCAATAGGCTGTTGACCTGAGGGTCATTTTAATGTTAGCCTATTACACCCAGTATATTTCAAGAGGAAAAAGTCTAGTCAGTGCCTAAGATTATTATTAGTAATGACTACCCATGTCCAAGAGCAGTGTGGAAGCTATTCCCGACAAGAATTTATGGTTTCCCATCCATTCATCCAGGCTCCTTTTGAACAGAGTCACAGAAGTGCTCTGCTTAACATGAATTGGTAGCCTATTCCAGAGAAGTGGCAACTTCTGTGTGATGAATTTATCTCTCCAGCATTTCCTATTTAAATTGCAGGCCAGATTTAGGTCACTGGAGCTGGTAATTCTACTCCCATTTGACTTGCAGATGTGCAGCAACTTCATCAGGTTGAGGTCTGAGAATGCTCTATAAGCCAAGCACAAGTCTCCCCTAAGTAGCCTATATGCTACTGAGTACAATGCCACAGACTTCAGTCTGTCTGTGTAAAGCATGTGCTGAAGACTCTGGGTCTTCTTAGTTAAAAATCTCTGGGGGTCTCTCCAGTTCCTGCAGGTGCTTGGTATGGTACATATCAAAGGGGGTATTATACCAAATTATGGGCCTGATAAGGGATGAGTATATGGGGGTTATAACCTCTTTTGATCTTGAGGCTATGCCTTTGCTAATCAAATGTGCGACGTAGAATGCCTTTCTTACTACAGTGGACACATTGTGGTCAAAGTTTAGGTCACAGTATACTTGTTTTCCCAAATCCCTCACTAGAGCATTCATACTTAATGTATTATTGTTTATTTGATAGTTAATAAGGAAATTGCTTTTACCAAAGGAGATGATGATGCATTTTTTGCATTTAGTTTGAGTCCATGGCTTTGGCACTAATTGTTGGACTGTGTAAGCCCCTTTTGGAGTACACTAACATCATATGGGGAGTCAGCGATCGCTCCAGGTCATGAGCAAACTTGGTCAGCCACAGCCCCTTTGTTTTGTCCTGAACTACTGAGAAGTAAATTCCAAACAAAAGGGAACCCAGTACTGACCCTTGTGGAACCCCACAGATGACAGGTCTGCTGGTTGAGGTGGAGTTACCCATTTATGATAGCATGTGTACAGTTAGTGAGCCAATGTGTGACCCCTAACAACAAAGGGGTTGACATTTAGGTGGGTGAGTACGTCAATAATACCTGAATGGGGGATTGTGTCAAAGGCCTTCGCCATGTCCAGATATGCTGCGTGCAGAGATTTTCCCTTATCTATGGCCCTGGCCACATTTCTGAAGAAGTCTGCTAGGTTTAACAGGCATGATTGACCCTTTACAAGCTGAACTGGGTCGGATCATAGGTTTGGAAGTCACCTGTATCTTTAGTTATGAGGTCCATAATGATACATTCCATGCCCTTGCAGATAAGACTAGTAAGGCTTATGGGTCTATAGTTCCCTGGAGCTGTTGCTAAGCCACCCTTGTGGAGGGGATAACACTCATGGTTTTCCATTCAGTTGGTACACTGTGGTTAAATAGGGTGACTATGGGTGTTGCTAATTCTTGTTTTAGTTTGTTTAGAATGCAGCCTGGGATGCCATCAATATCCATAGAGGCTGTGTTTTTTGCCTTAGACAGAGCTTTGATGGCGTGTTGTTTAGATATATAGGACAGGGGAGCTGTTGAAGGTATGGCTTGTGATGTGTTTGGAGGGGAAAAAGGGGAGAAATTTTCACCAAGCCTTTCCGCTAGTAGGTCAGCAATTTCTGCAGGTTCAGCGTGTATGATATCATTTGTCACTAGTTCAGCACACATCTGGGCTGTACCTATTAGGGAATGGATGTAGCTGAAGAAGGTCTTACTGTTATCCTTAGCATCTGGCAAGGGGGAGGGGGGCTGCCTACACAGTCATCCCTAACAGGTATGGAGGAATTCCTGGCATCTCTGTGTGGGGGGTGAAAGACCACTCCTTCGTACCCGGTGAAGAACTTGACATAAGTACAGAGGTTCACCCACCACTACCACTATGGGGGTCAGTGGGTGATGCTCTAGGTGGATATTTTGGGTATTTAATATATATATATATATATATATATATATATATATATATATATATATATATATAAAATCTATATGTATGTAATTTATATATATCTCGATATACTTGTTTATAAATAGGAGCCATGAATTTAATCAAATGGTGTTTTGGCTGATATCTGTTTAGTCAAAAATATGTGGTCGACTAAGCAGATGTTTGACAGGTTTGCAAGACTGCACAATTTTCGGGTTTGGGAAGTATGCCCTTTCCTTGATATTGTGGAATCTTGGGAGTTAGTTTACATAATTAGCTTGTGGTATGCAGTTTGCAGGTGGGTTTGACCCCCTGCAAAAAATGATGTTTTTGGGTCTTTTTTTTATGTTTTACTTTTTTCATGCTTTGAGGTTGTTGCTGAGTGCATGCATATTGGCATAGCAACATTTAAGTTATGGACAACTTGTTGTCGATGTTTTGAACATCAATGTTTGGGCCTTTTAATTATATTCAGTAGATGTGTGTGTCTGTGTGTGTACACACTCACACACACACACACACACACACACACACACACACACACACACACACACACACACACACACACACACACACACACACACACACACACACACACACACACACACACACACACACACACACACACACACACACACACACACACACCCATCTATCCATCCATCCGTCCACAACCTCTTTTTCCCACTTTTGCACATAGGGTCGGGGTGTCACTTCACCAGTGACAATCATCTAGAGTCAAGGTTTACACTGCTGGGTGGCTAGCCCTGCCTTGATAGTTCTTCCACACCAGATGCTCACTCACACCTATGGCCAGTTTAGAGTGTTCCATCCACCCAACTGCATGTCTTTGGAGTGTTGGAGGAAACCGAAGCACCCAGTGGAAAGCCACGCAAACACAAGGAGGACATGCAGACTCCACCCCTGCTGAGAATTGAACTGGGGAACCTCTTGCTGTAAGGTGACAGCACTATCTGTTGTGTCACACACACACACACACACACACACATACATATATATATATATATATATATATATATATATATATGTTCATAGGTTCATAGGTAGGTACTAGGTTATTGGCCCTAGGGCCTTTATAAGCCTAGCCAAAAAGGTACCCTAGCTTTCACCACCCAAGAAAATTATTTTCCAGTGCCCCTGTCAAGCAGAGCCACAAAAGTGAACCCCAGGGTGAATTTCCTATCTCCTATCCAATCATCAAGATTTTTCTTGAAGAGTGCTAATGAGCAGCTTTGTTTGATAAAGATAGGTTGTCTGTTCCAGAGTATGGAAAGTGAATCTATCCCTCCAGCATGTTCTGTTTATTGTGGTGACAATGTTTAGGTCCCTAGAGACTATTGCTTGGAGGGAGTGAGATTTCTTTAAGTGGAGCATGTCCAACAGCTCTGGGTTTGACATAGCTTTGTATGTTAGGCAGAGATCCCCTCTGAGTAGGCGATATGCGACGGAGTAAAGCTAGAGTTTTTTGAGATGGTCTGCGTAGGGCATCTGTTTGAGGCCAGTTATGAAGTATTTCTGTGGCCTTTCTAGTTGTTGTAGATGTCTTGTGAGGTACATACCAAAAGGTTTTTGTACTCTATAATGGGTATAATGAGTGACGAGTAGAGAGAAACAATTACCTCTTTTTTCCTGGATGAGAAACCTTTTGTGATGAGGTGTACCACGTAGAAAGATTTCCTGACTACTCCGGCGATGTGATTATCAAAGGAGAGACTACTGTCCACCTGGGTCCCAAGGTCTCTTATCACACTTTCGGTGTTAAGTAGACTACCACCTATGTTGTAGTTCATGGGTACACAGTTTTTAACCAACGGGGATGACAATGCAAATTTTAGCATTGAGCTTGAGGCCATGGTTGACACCAGTCAGCTGTCTCAGTGAGGCCCTTTTGTAGGATGTCCACATCATTAAGAGTTTTGATTATGGCTCCTAGTTTGCAGTCATCTGCGAACTTCGTTAGCCAAAGACCTTCTGTGTTAGCCTGTACTTCTGAGAACTAGATACTAAATAGGAGAGGACCCAGGACTGAACTCTGTGGTACTCCACTTGTCAATGGTCTGAATTCGGATTTGGAGTCTACTACTTTCACAGTGTGCATTCTGTCAGTGAGCCAGTTGGCAAACCATCTTGTGATATAGGGATTTATACCTAGTTTAGTGAGTTTATCTATAATTCCAGAGTGGGGGATGGTGTCGAAAGCCTTGGTGAGCTCCAGATAGGTTGAATTCTCCATAGAGGGATCAAATCTTGGAAGACCCACTGATCTAGTTCTCATTCATGTTGATCTGCCCTGGTCCTGCTTAGCTTGTCTGCATAAAATTTTGCTTTGATAGAATGCAAGATGCCCATAAATCCCAAGATAACATGGCTGGTCTACAGAGAGGGATATTGTCTGTTTGTGCTGGGACCAAAGCGACTTCAGATACCACTGTATGAGGTCTCCCCTTACACTGGCCAAAGTCTGAGTGGAAAACCTTTTAAATAGATCTAGATCTAGATGTATTTTTTTTTCCTGTGAAAGAAAAGCTCTTTGAACTGAGATGTCTTGTTGACATCCTGGGAACACAATTCTGTGTGAAGGATTTAAGAACGACTTTTGAATCCCAGCTTGTGTAAGAGATCTCTCACCCAAGACAGAAAAATTCCTGACACTGAAAAAGACTCAGTGAAGAAAAGCAAGTCATCTAAATATGGAAAAATGTGGATACCTGTAGCCTACAGTGAGCTATAACTGGAGCTAGATACTTTGTGAAACTCTCAGTGTAATGGATGGTCCAAAAGGGAAGACAGAGAAAAAGGTAATGCAATCCAGACACACAAAACCTTAAGAAACATTTGAAGTCTGGAAGAATATCAGTGTGATGATAAGTATCGTTTAAGTATAGTGTTATCAGGAAACCTTGAAAGTGGAAGAAGAGGTAACAGGTTGTGAAGTGATATCATTCTGGAGATGGGCACTATCACAAGCAGGAAAGGAAGATCCTGGACTGGACTGCAAACATTTTCTTTCTTTGGCACTAAGAAATACTTGAATAAAAACCCTTCCCCACCTCCCACCTGGGACAGAGGAACTGGTTATAGCACTCTTTGGGACAGCATGTGATGAAGAACCAGAGGAAACAAAAAAGTATCATCTGGAGGATGAGGAGTGACCCTCTGGAAAGGAAGAATTTTCTACCACTGCCATTTGTAACCTTTATGAATGATTTTCAGAACCCATTTGAAACTATCTGTTGCCAAAGACAAAAACTGAGATTCAGACTTTATAGAAGAAAAAAGTGGCTAAGGTGGGAGGGGGCTAGAATGTCTCTTGGACAGTCATTCAGACTTGGAGTGCCCTTGGTTTTGGGAAGTTCCAAGCTTTTTTATGGGACTGTATTGCCATTTCTTCTTAAACATGTGTTTACTTGTATTTTTTCGAGACTGCTTGTTCTTTTTTGCCAAAATTGGATGAGGAGTTAGAGAATCCCTTAGAATTTTTGGAAAAGGAGGCATGAAAAATCTTAGAGATTCTGTTAGTTTATCTGTTAAAGTTTATTCTGGATCAGCTTACCTTTTTCATCACACTTTTTATCATCTCTGCAGAAGAGGGACCAAAAACTAAATTTCTGTCCAGAGGGGAATTAAAAATCTCATTTTTAACTTCATCTGGGAGGTTCTGAAAATACAATTCCTAGTAACAGTGGCCATAGCACTGGAAGAAGTATCAACAGAGTCTCACACACACACACACACACACACACACACACACACACACACACACACACACACACACACACACACACACAGTAATCAATGAGTAGTGACCTGTGCAATAGAAGAAACTAAATTATTTAAAGCAGATTTTTCCTCAGAAGAAGAAGAAACTGCTGCTAAAACTTCCCTCATACTTTCACAGTTTCTCAGAACCAACTTTAACATATGAACCTAATAATTCAAAATTATAGAAATCAAAGTTGCAGAAGTATACACTTTTTTTCTCCTTACTTATCAATAATTTTCTCATCCTAATCAGAAAGGGTGGGATTGGAATTAACTAAGTTTTTAGCAGCTGTGGGATCAACTAAAGCTATAGCTGTTTGGTCAGGTTTGGGGATAGTGTATAAAAAAATAAAAGACTGAGGAATGTTATACATCTTATCTGCCTTTTCAGGAGCAGCTGGCTGACCATCAGGAAAATTGCAGACAGTAAAACATCCTCTAAAGCAGACAGAACAGGAGGAATGGATGTTGGTTCTGGAAATTCCTTCTGTAAAATTCATAGTGTTTACTGAGGGACTGAAAATCCTCAGTGTTCTCCCATTGAAAACACTGGCTTATTCTAGCAATAGTCTCTGAGAAAGAAAAACTCCCACAGGGAGAATCAGAAACTGAGCTCTCCTCTGAGTCTGAATCAAAAATCTGTTGAGAAGACCCTGTATCTGTCTTTTCATCTTCCTGTTAAGATTCAGAATCTTGAATCTCTTCAGGAAAAGTGGTACTCCTCTTTCTTTTACCAGAAACTACTTTACAGGAAAGATAAAAAGTCAGAGTTAAACCCTGAGCCAGACCCAGTAAACTACACCCATCTAAGCAAATATGAGGAGGAGTAGAAATATCTTTAGTTTTCTTTTTCTTTTTGACAGGAAAAATGGGGCAACCAAGTTGTTAATGGCAGCAGAAGCAGCTTCCCCAGGGATTGACACAGCACTCTGACATGATAGGGAAACTTTTTGTGTTCCAACTCCCAGGACTGACAAGAGTGGCTCTCCCTTGCCAACTTAGGGGTCCCTATCCACCACAAAGGACATGGGTAACCCCATTCCATAGTGGCTATAAATGCTACACCAGAGGGATCCAGTCTAAAAGATGAGTGGTCTACGATACAACAAATAGCCACAGCAGAGCCAGCACTTGTGGCTAAGGCAAATTGCTAGCCTGCCGTGGTGGTAAAGGCTGTTTGCTTAACATTTTTTTGTTGTTGTTGGAAGAAGGGCTAGTATTGGAACTGGTCATTTGTTCCATGGTCAAGCTGAAATTTCTGCCTCTAACCCAGGGAAGAAGAACTCCTGGCTTTAAAATAACTTTCCTGAAGAGGAAAGTGACAAAATTCAAACAATATTTAGAAAATGGAATTTTTTTTCCCAAAGATAAGTTATCTGCCCAGCAAAGGAACAGCACCAGGCCAACTGTCAATCATCAAAAGCCTTAGAGTAGTGTACTGTTCAATGGCAGTAAAGCACTGAAGGGCTTGGCTCCCAGAGCTGTCTTTTAGTCAGCTCGGCTCAAGCTGCCTCACAGTTTGGGCGTGTGGAAGGTGCCCTGAAGCTTTGGAAGCTGGCTGACTTTTTTATCCTTAGCAGAATATAACCTGTATAGCTAAGGCTACTGCAGCAGTGATCAGTATGATGAAGCTCTACTGCATGTGTTTATAGTTCACTTAAAACCGCTGTTATGGAGCTTAAGAAATTTTGGCGAGAAATTATCAGCTTTTGGCAGGGAATATTACTTTTAGATGTAGAATGGAATTTAATTTTCAACAGTGAGGATGCATCTGGGGGACCTACAATAGCAGTAAAATAAAAGAGGGTAGATTCCTGAAGAAATTTATGAAAATATTTGTTATGGAAGATGAGAATTCAGTGGTAGGAACTCTGAGAGAATTTACATATTATTCACCAAGGTACAATAACTGGGCTAGACAAGACAGAAATTATATTTCACAGGAACATGTGCATTTAATTGAAAGCTCTGACACGCATCAACATCAAATAACTATTTCAGATCACGTGTAAATAATGCTAAGATAAAAATGCAGGGTAATGAGGTAAAAATGAGATGCTGGTGCTTCCCCATCTACCTGCTAACAAGGAGGAATATAAGGAATGGGTAATAGAAATTATTTGAGAACTATTAGGGAAGATAAAAATTTCTTCTTATAAGGGTAAAATGAAAGTCTTTTTAAAAATAGGGTAGAAATAAGTGAAAAAGGAATATGGTTAAGAAGTAACATGAATTATTTAGAGGGACTGATAAAGGTTAAAGTATTGCATAATAAGTGGAATCTCATAGAACAAGAAGAGGCACAACTGCAGAATGCTAAAGAGAAAATAAGGGAGTACTTGCATAATATGAATGAGTTTAGAAAGATTGCTGTTAAACAGCTGTTTTTATATTAACTCAAGAGCACAAAATCTCTTAGCACAACTACTTTAGGCAACAGATAGTAGAAAACGTTGTTGCCAAACTTAGGGAACCTATTACAAGAAAAATAACCAGAGATCCTGTAGAGGTATTAGAGATATTTTGGAAATGTTATGAAAATTTGTATAAGGCAGAGGAATGTAGAAATCAAGAAAAAGAACAAATGTAAATATTTATGGAAGACTTAAGTTAGAGGCAGATGAAGCTCAACAATTAACAGTTAAGATAGGAGGAGATGAGATAAAAATGGAGACATATAATCAATCTGCAGGAAAGTCTCCAGGAATAGATGGTATCCTATGGAAGTTTGGAAGTTAGGGGAGAAGGATGTGAGGAAGTGATAAAGATCTGAAAGGTTTTGTTGAACAGTATTTTAAAAGGTGGGAAAGCACCAGCATGCTTGAGGAAAGCTGTGATGGCCGTAATACCTAAAGACAGTAAAGACCCATCAGACCCAGCTTTGTATGCACCCATTTCAGTTTTAAACCACATCCAGATCAAGGGAAGTCATAGTCTCCCTATACTCATCACTTATCAGACCAATGATCGAGTACAATGCCCCATTCAGAATGTATCTGACCCGACACTTGCAGCAGCTGGAGAGGCCACAAAAGTTCCTCACCAAAAGGATAAAGGGTCTCAAAAATCTGTCTTATGCTGCCCGACTGAAAGAACTCCAGTTATATTCAGTTGCGTACCGCTTGCTCAGAGGTGACCTATGCCTGACATACAAGGCCATGTCAAACCCAGATTTGATGAACATGCTTCACCTCAAAAAATCTAGATCCCTCAGAGCCACAAGGGCGGGAGACTTAAACCTCGACACGGTTATTAATAGGACGTGCTGGAGGGATAGATTCATCACCCAAAGACTCCCTATGCTGTGGAACAAAATCCCGGTTTATGTGAGGCAGAGCACCTCGCTGGCCTTGTTCTAGAGGAATCTTGACCAATGGATGGGAGATCGCAGATACACCCCAGGGGTTACCTCAGTGTCACTGCTCGACAGAGGCACAGCTAAATAATGGGCATAGTTTCTCCAAACTAAAGGGTGGCGTAAGCCACAAAACTATGGGCTAGGCTTATAAATGCCCTCGGGCAGATAGCCTAGTATGAACCTATGAACCTATGAACCTATTATAAAGTGTTTATGTTTATAATAGCTACACAAATGGCAAAGATGTTGCCAGAATGGATCGATATGGACCAGAATGGTTTTGTGGTGAGGAGGCAAATATTTGACAACATTAATAGAATAACAATGACCCAGTGGGAATCAGAATGTAAGAAAATAATGCTGTTGCTGATGGCTCTTGATGCAGAGGAAGCATACAACAGAATATGCTGGGATTTTATGAGTAGGGCAATAGAAGCATTTGCATTCCCTGATATAATAATACAGTTATTTAGGGGGATATATGAGGGATTGGAGATAAAAATAAAAGTGGGAGGGTTCTTCTCTGAAAAGTTGTGTCTGAAAAGAGGATCTAGGCAAGATGATACTTGCATTATATTTAGAGCAATTGCCAAAGAAAATAAGGGACTCAGAAATTCAAGGATATAATTGTTATGGTAATCGACAAAAGTTGGCTTAATTTATAGACTATATTTTCTACCTGATGAAACTAGAAATGGTCATCTCAGTGTTATGGAGAGACATTTTTTTTCAGGATATAAAATTAATGCAGACAAAACAAAGGCTATAGTGGTAAACTATGTACCCACACATGAATCGGATCAGCAGTAGCCATATTTATGGGAATATGATAAAATGAAGTATATTTAGGTGTATGGGTTAAAATGATTTTGTTATGGCAGCTATGGATATGTGGGAAGAGACTAAACAAGAGATAATACAAAAATTGAGAAACTGGAAGCCCTTGTTTATGGATATGGATAGCAAGCAGTGAAAATGTTTCCAGTCCCTTTAGTTTTATATACAAGTGAGGTCAGGTGTATTTTTATCTACCGTAGATTAATTAATTACATTAATTACAGTAATTAATAAAGATTTGAATGATTTTATCTGGGGGAAAGAGGGCAAGTGGAATAAGCTGATCCTTCCAATAGAACACGGTGGTTTAGGATTAACTGATTTGAAGGGATATTTTAGACCATCACAGGTAAGGATACTATACATAACACAAACAGAAAGCTATAATTCATAGTGGAAAGGGATGATGATGAAACGGGGAGGGGTGGATCAAAGAAATAAGGAGATAATAGGATTTTGCATATAGATCTTTAAGGAAAATAACAGCCATACAGAATATTAGGGAAGGCAGGAATATTGTATTCATAAAGTAGCAAAAAGTATTATAAGAACTAAGGAAATGCGAGAATGGAGAAATGAGATTCTGTCGATAGGGATGACTGCAATTAGAGATACAGAGAGCAGGGTAGAAGGGACAGGAATTTACTGGAGAAAACTGGCAAAGGAACCAAGATTTTGAGAGCAAATAAATAGAGAGGGAAAGGTAATGAGAAGAGGCCACAAAGACATTTGGACTGCAGGCTAGAGACTGCCTTCACCATCAGAGTACAGGCAAAGGGAAAGGGGAAAGGGGAATCTCAAGTGAAAGACCTACTTTGGTAGAGTTTCTAGTTGAATCTGGAATAGAAGCTGCTGTTAAAAAAGGGATAATTAGTAGAGCATACCAAATATTGCAGTATAACTATGGGAATTAATCAGAGGAGGTTAGAAAATATTGGGAAGAGAGATTGGATAAGCAATTCAGAAGGAAACAATGAGAAGATATATGGATGGTTCCCAAATATGCAACTAAGTCCAGACGATTTAGGATTTTCGATTGAAAGTGTTTGCTTAGGTATTTTTATACCCCAATTAGAATTCAAAGAATTTTTCCTCAGGTAGATGCAAAATGTTGGAGGTGTGATGGGGAAGAAATAGTTAACTGTGAACATATGTTTTGCGAGTGCAATGAGTTGGCAGATTTTAAAAAATACCTACAGAGTACTCTATCAGAAATATTGGGGGAGCAAATGGGTGTAACTACGAAAGTGATTTTTTGAGCTGAGAGATACCAGATATAAATTACTTAGATATAGTAAGGCCTTTTTAACTTTAATTCTGGTGGCTGCCTAAAAAGCAATTACTAGAAAATGGAAATCAAAATCTAAACCAACAGCACCTGAAGTAGAGAGTATTGTAAAAGAGATAAAAGAACTGGAATTTTTATTTTTTTTAGAAAAGGGTAGGAACAATCTACATAGAATGAAATAGAAATTGTGGGAACAGTACATGCAGAATAATGTTTTGTCGGAGGAGTAACTTTTAAGGGAAGGCAGGAATTATGTAATGATGGATTGATGGTAATTTAATAAAAGCATGTATGTGATGTATACTGTTTGTACCTGTGAACATGCTAACATGGTTTGTTTTCTTTTATATACGTGCATGTTTGCCTATATCTTAAGTGATAATTCAATAAAGTTGTTAAAAATATGATGACTGTCAATAACTTGCTTGATTTCGGACGAGATGCTCTTAGTAATTTGTTATGATATACAGAAGGACTTCTTGACTGCTGTCACTATATACAGTGGATATAAAATGTTTACACACCCCTGTTAAAATGCCAAGGTTTTGTGATATAAAAAAATTAGACCACAATAAATAATTTCAAAACTTTTCTCACATTTAATGTGACCTATAACCTATACAATTCAACTGAAAAACAAACAAATCTGTTTGGGAAAAAATATATAAAATAAAAAACGTACAATACGATGGTTGTATAAGTGTGAACACCCTTAAACTAATACTTTATTGTGTATGCACACCCTTAAACTAATACTTTGTTGAAGCACCTTTTGATTTAATTACAACATTCAGTCTTCTTGGGTAGGAGTCTATCAGCATGGCACATCTTGACTTGGCAATATTTGCCCACTCTTTCTTGCAAAAGTGCTCCAAATCTGTCAGCTTGTGAGGGCATCTCTTTTGCACATCCCTCTTCAGGTCACCCCACAAATTTTCTATTGGATTTAGATCTGGGCTCTGGCTGGTCCATTACAAAAATTTTCTTCTGGTTAAGGCATCCTTTTGTTGATTTGGATGTATGCTCTGGGTCATTGTCGTGTCGAAAGGGAACATTCCTCTTCATCTTCATTTTTCTAGCAGACGCCTGAAGGTTTTGGGTCAAAAGTGACTGGTATTTGGAACTGTTCATAATTCTCTCCACCTTGACTAAAGCCCCAGTTCCAGCTGAAGAAAAGCAACCCCAAAGCATGATATTGCCACCACCATGCTTCACTATGGGGAGGGTGTTCTTTTGGTGATGCAAAGTGTTGTTTTTGCGCCAAACATACCTTTTGAAATTGTGGCCAAAAAATTCAACCTTGGACTCATCAGACCATAACACATTTTCCCACATGCTTTTGGGAGACGATGTATTGTTTTGCAAATTTTAGCCAGGCCTGGATGTTTTTCTATGTAAGAAAAGGCTTCCGTTTTGCAACCCTACCCCATAGTCCAGACATATGGAAAATACGGGAGATTGTTGTCACATGTAGTACACAACCAGTACTTGCCAGAAATTCCTGCATCTCCTTCAGTGTTGCTGTAGGTCTCTTGGCAACCTCCCTGACCAGTTTTCATCTTGTCTTTTCATCAATTTTGGAGGAATGTTCAGTTCTTTGCAACATCACTATTACCCCATATTTTCCCCACTTTTTGATGACTGTCTTCACTGTGTTCCATGGTATATCCAATGCTGTGGAAATTTTTTTTGTACCCTTCTCCTGACTGACACCTTTCAACACTGAAATCCCTTTGATACTTTGTAAGCTCTCTGCGAACCATGGCTTTTGCTGTAGCAAGCAACTGAGTAAATGTCAGGAAAATCCTACTAGGACAGCTGAACTTTATTTGGGGTTAATCAGAGTCTCTTTAATTGATGGCAGATATGTACACAAGAAGGCTGAATGCTGTAATTAAATCAAAAGATGCTTCAACAAAGTATTAGTTTATGGGTGTGCACACTTATGCAACCAGCGTATTGTACATTTTTTATTTTTTATATTTTTTCCCCTAACAGATTTGTTTGTTTTTCAATTGAATTGTACAAGTTATACGTCACATTAAAGGTGGGAAAAGGTTGAAATGATTTATTGTGGTCTCATCATTTGTTTATATCACAAAAACCTGGCATTTTAACAGGGGTGTGTAAACTTTTTATATCCACTGTAGGTTCATAGGTTTATACTAGGTGAACAACCACTAGGGCCTTTTTAAGCCTAGCCACGCATCCCACATCTCTGACAAGTTCTGATACCCTTGATAAGTGTAAGCATGTGCCTGGGAGATGAACCACTTACAGGTTACCTGTTTGAATTAGAGACATAGGTGCCAAACCAGGGATGAATTTCCAATTTCCCATCCAATTGTTAAAGTTAGACTTGAACTGCTTTAGTGAGGAACTCTGCTTCACATGGATGGGGAGCCTGTTCCAGAGAGTGGGTAGCCTCTGGGATACATACCTGTCTGTCCAGCAGATCCTATTAATATCACAGGCAAGATTTAAGTTTTTAGAATGGGCAATTCTGGTGCTGTTTGTTTTGCAAATATGCAGGACATCCACTAGGATTGAGTCTGACAATGCCTTGCATGCCAAGCATAGATTTGACAGAATACAGGGTTAGGGCTTTGAGGTGGTCTGCATAGGACATGTTACTCATCTATTCTTTTAGTGAGGAACCTCTGTGGACATTGTAATTGTTGGATAGGCTTTGTTAGGTACCTACAAAAGGGAAATTGTGCTCAACGATAGGTCTGGGGAATGCTGAATATAGTGGAACAATGACTTGACTGGACCTAGATGCCATACATTTGTTTATAAGTTGCACAACATAGAATGATTTCCTCACTACTGTAGATATATGATGATCAAAGGCTAGATTACTGTCTATGTGTGTTCCCAAGTCCCTATCTACTGGGTTGCCTCTTAGGGGTGTGTTGTCAATATGATAGTTACCAGGGGTGGATGACTTCCCAAAGCATACTATTATGCATTTCTTGGCATTCAGTTTTAGTCCATGGTTCTTTGTCTATGTAAGCCCTTCATGGAGAACATTAGTTTTGGTGGGGTATTCTATGACTGCTCCTACAGTGCAGTAATTTGCAAATTTGGTCACCAGAGTCCCTTAACATTGGCCTTGACTTCAGAAAAGTAAATGCCAAAAAGGATCAGTCCTGGGACCAATCCCTGAGGGACTACACTTGTGACTGGCCTCTTTGTAGAGGTGGGCTCCCCAGTTCTAACTTCCTGCTTCCTGCCTGTGAGCCAGCTGGCTATCCACCAGGTTACATAAGGGTGTATATCTAACCTCTTGAGTTTGTCAACAACACCCGAGTGGGGTATTGTGCCAAATTCCTTGGCCTGATCAAGGTAGGCAGTTCTCCATTAACTGGTAGTCTTGGACCAGATGTGGCAGATTTTAAAGCAAAGATGGGTTAATAACCTAAGATTTGTAGTGTGCACTGCGCAGTTAGATATGAAAAAGAGAGTAACTCAAGATTTAGCAGTCTAAGGGGAGAGCCTCTAATTTTAAAAGAGTGAGATAGATTGGATGGAATTGAGATGATCAATAAATTTCAATAGCTGAGGGAGAGTAGCTTCACAAAATGATAATTGTGTGCTTACTGACAATAGGTAATGAAAGAGGAGAGGGAAGGAAATAAATGGTCGAATTAACATAAGGAGTGGGCAGCTAGAGACATTGTTGAACTTAGAAACACAACAGCAACAGAGTGAGAGAGTAGGGAAATTTTTACTTTCTTTGTTATTAACAAGAGACATGGCTCTGGTCTCTGTCCTTGTTTAAATATGCAATTGAAAGTAGAATACAATTCAAACACAGTGTAATGAAAATACACCACAATACACAAAACTGAAGAAGGCAATGAAGCAAAACAAATTACAAGAAAGCAATGTAAGAAAAGCAAGCTAAACTTTCCCTCAAACTAGTCGATCACAGAGTCTGAGTGAGCTTTTCCATAAAGCCTTGAAATGTTTTATTCTACTCTTTAAATACAAGGCTTAGTTTCCAGTTCCTCCCTCAGTTTACATGTAATTAACCTTAATTGACCTGTTTTAATTTCTCCCAAGAGGCACAGCTGTGGACTCTTTCCTAGTTTAAATATGGAATTGAAAGCAGAATACAATTCAATGAGAGTGTAATGAAAATACACTCCAATATACAAAGTAGAAGAAGGCAAGGAAGCAAAACAATTTACAAGAATGCAACGTAAGAAAAGCAAAATAATCTTTCCTTCACAGCAGTCTGTGGCGGAGTCTGAGTGAGCTTTTCCAGTACAGCTTTGAAGTGTTTTATTTTCCCCGTTAAATACAATGTTTAATTTCTAGCTCCTCCCTCAGTTCTCATGTAATTAACCGTGACCTGTTCTAATTTCTGTGTTACTCACAAGAGACATAGCTGTAGCCTCTTTCCTAGTTTAAATATGCAATTGAAGGCAAAATACAATTTAAATGCAGTGTAATAAAAATATACTACAATATACAAAATAAAAGAAGGCAATGAAGCAAAATAAATGACAAAAAACAATATAAGAAAAGCAAACTAACATTTTCCTCACAGCAGTCTATGACAGAGTCTGACTGAGCTTTTCCAGTAAAGCCTTGAAATGTTTTATTTTATCCCTTAAATATAAGGTTTAATTTCTAGCTCCTCCCTCAGTTTACATATAATTAACATTAATTGATCTGTTCCAGTTTCTGTGTGACTCAGAAGAAACACAGCTCTTGTGATCAAAGAAAAGAGAGTTATCTGCCCAGGTCCACAGGTTTCTGACGACAGACTCATTGGAGAGTGGGATGTCACTCATGCAGTAAGTTGTGGCAATTCATTGTTTTCCACAGGGGTGATACTCCATTTCTTAGCATTTAGTTTGAGTCCTTTGTCAGTGCACCAGATGATAATGCATGATAGTTCAGTTTGAAGGGAATTTGTGTCATTTGTTGATTTGACAACTACATCAAACTTGCAATCATAAGCAAACTTAGTCAGCCAGAGATCCAGTCAGAATTGAGATCAAAAACAAATGCCAAAAAAGGAGGGGGCCTAGTACGGAATGCCAATGAATACCTTTTCTTAAACTGAGGGAGGCATCACCAACACTGATAACATGCATTCTGTCATACAGCCAGTTTGCAAACCATCTTACCATACAGGGATCTATGTTTAACTATTTGCTTATTCAGTCCCATTTTCTGATATGGTATCATATATTTTTACTAGATAAAGGTAGGCAGCATGAACAGTGTGACCACTTTCCATGGTTTCATTTTCAAAGAAGTTCACAAGACTGAAGAGGCATGACCTGCCCTTAATAAATCTGACTTATTTCAGTTCAAGCCTGAATAAATTCATAATGTCCTGGTTTATAAATCAGTGAAGATTCATTCCATGGCCTTGTAGATAAATCTAGTAAATGTTAATGGGTTTATAGTTACTTGGGTCAGTGGTGCGGCCACTCTTATGAAGGGGCATCGCCAATGCAGTGAGCAATTGTTCAGGAAATCAATGAAGACCTGCTCTACACTGTTTATAATTCAACCCAGTATGTTGGGACCGACTAATGAAATATTTTTGGTCTCGAAGAGCATTTTAAGGTTATGGTCCTTGGAGGTAGATGGGGGAAGGAAGTGACTCTGTTTGGGTGGGGATGAAAGTTTCGGGGAAGAAATTTGCAGCAAACGTGTTTGCCAATATGTTGGCTATGTCACAAAGATTTGAACAGGAGGTACCATTATAGATAAGCTGTGTGCACAGAAAATTATTATTGTTTAGTTTTCTAACATAGGTGAAAAAGGACATGCAATTATCCTTAGCCTTAGAAGGTAGCAAACATTCAGTGGTCTTAATAGCTGCATTCAGTTTATTGGTGAGGTATATTGCATTCTCATATTAATGAGGGGTTCTGGCCTTTCAAGTCAGTTTAAGCAGTTCTTCCTTTAGTTGTAAATGTATTTGTATCTACTGACCACCAGGGAGGTCTATTATTGAATTTGCCACTGTATTTCTTCCTGGTAGGGACAACCCTATTAATGCATTTATCTAAATGAGCATAAACATTCTTGGCACAGGTGACTGCATATCCCAGTTTCATTTTGGGGGTAGTATGGGAAAATTTTGTGATGTCATCATTCAGTTGTAAACAATTAGCTTTTTAAAGCCTCTAAAGAGGGTTGTGTTGGTAAGCAGGGGAAAGGGATGTTCTGAGAGTAAAGGTAACCAGTTTGTGATTAGACTTAACAATAAAGGGTTGTAGCCATGTGCAGGGAAATGGTGGAGGCAAGTTTGTGAGAGCTAGGTCCAGGATATTACCACCCCTGCTGGGGTGACAGACAATTTGAGCCAGTGAATTATTGCTAACCCACTCTAAGAAACATTGAGCATACCGACATTAGAAGTCTAAGTACTTCAGACTATGGAGGGTAGTTGAAGTCACCAAGGAAAGCCATCTTTAGTAGGGATGTTTTCTAGAAATACCAAGAATTTGTCATGATTCTATAGAGCCATGGAAGGGGAACACTAAGCTATAAGCCGAAAGTCTAACTTACCCAGTAAATGCTGGAGTTCAGCAATCTCATTGGGAAGACCAGTGGATATCACTGTAGAAAGAAAGATATCCCTGACAAAAATTGAGATACCATCCCCATTACCAGTGGGCTTGAAGGCATGATAGGTACAGATCATAGGTACATCTACAGGGGAGTCAAGGTATTTCCAATCATAACTATTAGCTTGTTGTTGCTCCATCTTGAAACCTACTTCTCTCAATGAAAGAGCCTCTAACAGTTCCTGAGAATAACACTAAATACAGCATATCCCAGCTGCAGACAGTCTCAGTGCCTGATCTTCATAGGCTGCAATCTAGATACTCTTTCCTGCAGGGCAAGACTCCCTACAGACAGGATTTATGTACTAATTTTGAATATTTTTTTATTTTTCACAGCTATTCTTTTGGCATAATGCATTTGTGTCTAATGACATTGGTCTAACTGCAGTAGATATACCCTTGACCTTTCTAGACAGGCATCACATGAGAGTTTCAGTAGATCCTTTGGGTCTAGTAGTCACAGAATGTGGACAAAACAGAGCATGAAGTCTGCATTTCTTGTGCTTTCAAACATCTGTTGTGCTAGATGGATATCAGGAGTCTTCTCTCAGATACAGTCAGTGAAAGTCACCACTGGCACATTGGTCCTGTGGTAGGGGAGGTGTTACAATGGACAGTTGGAACTGGTGTAAAGGTTAAGGTATTTACCTTAAAAACACAAGGTGTAGGGTTTGATTCTCAGTTGAGGTAATATGATAGGTTTAAAATGGCCCACAAGGGCAGTTAGCTTAGTACTAACCTATGAACCTATAAACATATAGATCAAGGTGTCAGAACATCAACAGAACTTGATTGCATAGCAACTGATTTGATATCAGGGCAGTTCTACTGGCATCTGAGGACTTCTAAGGTTCCCTACCACTACGGATCCTTACCATTCAGGTTGTCAGCATAGCAGTCACATAATAAATTGAAAAACAAAGAGAAATGTGGTCTTATGTATTTATTTATTTCCATTTGTTAACTGAGATAGTTCATCTGAGCAAACATCCATTTTCATGGATGCCTGTAGAGAAAAATTCTAGTATTACACAAATGAACACATTTTTGACAGATAACATGACAATCCATTTGCATACTCAGATATATACAATATTAATGGTACAACAGATTTGTAATATTAAGCTATTAATAGTGTACTTAAAAATAACAGATTTAATAAAAACAAGTCATAGTGAAGTAGACTGAAGTGGTAAATTTTAAGGATTTGAGGTGTAAGGTAAGACGAGGATAAGAATACTAGAAATTGAGTTAGTTTACATTAAAATGATAATATAACAGGAAAGGATGTTAGTGAGTGCGAAGGGAGTAAGTCAGAGGAACAGAAGAGAAAGAGTTATACAGGAGGGATATCTAGTAGAGAGTAATGCAGCACAGATAAAAGTAGATAGTGATATAGTTAGTCAGAATATCAGATATAAGGTGCATACCCATCAGTAAACAAACTAGTTTTTCAATTGTTCAAGAAAAGCATATTGTTTAATTTCATTACTGATGTATGGTGGAATTGTGATCCATTGCTTTGCAACATGGGCAGAGTATAAGGAGTCACCATGTTGATTGCTTTCTTTCTTCCCCTGCACCCCCTAATAATGCCTGCTAATCCTAACTTTAGCCTTAGCCTTGCCTCTGCCACTAACTCTAACCCTGCACCTTACTTTAGAAAAACCCTGTCCATAATACTACTACGATACAAAGACTCAGACACACACCACATGCACCAACATATGAGCACAACACTAAATCTATCTCCTTATCTGATCCTTATCATAACCATAACTCACATACAGTCACACACGGATTCACTTTAGAAGCCCGAAATACTGAAATATTGAAATTCAGTATTTCGAGCCCATAAAGTTTAATCCTGAGAACAGCAAAAGCTCAGAAGCATGAAATTCAAAACCTTGAATACCGGAGGTTTTGAATTTTACACTTCTGAAGGTTCGCTGTGGTTATGGATTCAGGTAAGTGTGTGTGTGTTAAGGGTTTTAGATAGAGGCAGTGGTGTGTGTCAGTGTGTTTTGTTGCTGTGATGTGTGTGTGTGAAGAGAAAGTAGCTTGTGTGGTGGTGTTTTGTGTGTGTTTGTATGTAGTGCGACCTCAGAGTGATAGTATTTAAGTAGGGGAGGGTGGGGGGGGCCGCAGGGTGGCTTACCCCCCCTGCTTTTATGTAGTAGAGCTTGTGTTTGTGTGTGGGGAGGATGGTGTGTGTGTGTGTGTGTGTGTGTGTGTGTGTGTGTGTGTGTGTGTGTGTGCAGTAGAAGCACAAAATTCAAAATCTCCATCATGCAAGATTTTGAATTTCGCGGTTCTGAGTTTCCGTGGTTTCAAAAATTTGACTTTATAGCTTTTAAATACTGAATTTTGATATTTCAGTATTTCGAGGATATAAAGTGAATCCAGTTGCACACATATTATGAACCCTTATCTGAAACTTGGAATATCTGAGAGTTTCAGCATTAAAAAAACAAACCCAACTTACATGCACACACAACCCTTCTTCATTCTGCAAGCCCACACTTTGAAAAATACAGCAATAGCAAACATAACCTTCAATCAACTGCACACCGATAGCATACATTCACCATAATGGACATTGATCACCTCACATGTAACCATATATGTGTATATACATACATATGTATAAATATATATCTATGTAAGTATATATGTGCATACATACATATATAGATTTATATATGTGTGCATGCACACGTGGACTCTTACATGGATTAGTAGTCAACAGTGCCATTTCATGGATGGGTCCATTTCAACATTGTAGCTATTCCTAGCAGAAAACCATTTGAATCCTGCATGTGCTAATTTAGCAGTGGGAATCTTTGAACAGGAATATATTTAGCGGTGGTACAGCAGTAGCGTTGTTGCCTCACAGCAAGAGGTTCTCCTGTTCAGTTCTCGGCTGGAGTGCCTTCTGTGTGGAGTCTGCATGTCCTCCCCATGGTTGAGTGGCCTCTGAAAGACATGCAAGAATGGGCGTGCCTTCGCTGAAGGTTGGGCGTTGGGCTGGCAACTCGGCACCTTAAAAATCTATTGCCAATCATTAGCGGATTGGAGTTCCGCTATGGCGACCCCTAACCGAGAAAAGCCGAAAAGACAAACAAAACATATTTATAATACTCATGTTTTGTGTGTAATTATATAGTCTGTTACAATATGCTGATAATTTGCTGTGTGTGTGTGTGTGTGTGTGTGTGTGTGTGTGTGTGTGTGTGTGTGTGTGTGTGTGTGTGCGTGTGCACGTGGATGCGTGATGTTTTTGCTTGAGAGGATCCGTGAGCTGGACCAGTTCAGTTCCAGTTTGAGCATCAATATGTTTTGTTTTGTATTCTAGTTATCATCAACCATTTATAGTTAAGGTTTTAGATAATAATTTCATGAGGACCCTGGTGATAAAGCTGCATCTAAATTATATTAGAAATCTAGAGCTACATTATATTATATCTGTGGTACCAGTTACCATCCAGAACATTTGTTGTCTTCTTTGCCATTTGATGAACTTTTAAGAGTAAATTGATTTTTCTGTAGCAGAAGAGATATTTTACAAGAAGGTCCAGGAGTTATGTCTGTGTTCTTTCCCAGAGGCTCTGATACCTATAGTGTTAAGAAGGTGTACTGGTCTGTTCTTACTGCACAATGCAGTGAACTTGGGTAAAACTCATTAGACAAGAGTCCATTTTGTTTCTCTAGTGATGCTTCTTATCTGAGCAAAAATAAAAAGGTTGATCGAGGATACAAATTCATTTTGTAACACAGAATAACGTGTTACCTTCAGAAGTGGCTAATGTGATTAAAAGCTTCAGAGGA
Organism: Protopterus annectens; assembly: GCF_019279795.1. Lineage (NCBI taxonomy): Eukaryota > Metazoa > Chordata > Ceratodontiformes > Protopteridae > Protopterus > Protopterus annectens. The sequence continues at coordinate 241,744,869 of NC_056726.1, forward strand.
GTGCTACTTTTAGACTGCAGACTTGAGTGTTTGGACCAACTCCACTCTGTTTCGTACTGCACAAGAAAGAATGTTGCAGATTTCCTGACTCACAGCTACTTTTGTAATCCTGTTGCTAGAATAGCTGAAATATCCTACCACAGGGGAAGGTTTGTAATTTTGTTGTGCCCTTCTTTTGCAAAACTGAATGGGTGTCATTTTACTTCCATTGGTGTCCATACCTGTCACTTTGAAGGTGTAGTTTATGCCCTCTACTGCACTAGAGAGACTAACTAACAGTAAACTTAAAGTGAGACAACAAGAGTACATCAGGGGCATCTCTTGAGAGAGCCGTTTCTTCAAAAAAACAGTAAAATATTGGTGTTACTGAAAACTCCCCACTGACAGTACAATGAGGAAACCAGCTCAATATGACTGACAGGTCAACAGTTTGTCTTAGAAAGAACTTTGTGGGGGCTTCCCTTGCATCCCATTTGTGGGGACAACTCACTCCCCTGCTACCTATACTAAATCTGAAAATGCACAATGACAGAGAAAAGGACACAGCCTCAATGGTATATACAGGATTGTTTATGCCATTCAAGATGTACAGTCTCTAATATTAAATGAGCAGGGCACTAACTGAGATACACTCTGAACTGGTTCTCACTGATTTGTTCCTTGGCAATATAATCTGCTCTCATCTTTCTGCAATTAATGGATCAGTGCAATGTATTAGGCTTACTATCTTGTGAAAAAACTAAATTGATATAATTTCAGTGTTTTTAACTGTTGTACTTGTTATTTTCAGAGAAGACAAAAACAAAACCCAAACAGTGGGAGTTCTGGAAAAAATTCTCAACTTTGTTTTAGGTGCCAAAGAAATATTTTAATGATATTTTTTCCAGACAGCCCAGCTTATGGGTTACTAACTAGTAACATCTCTAGAGATGTGCCTCAGACTCTTTTTGCAATAGCTTTAGAAAAAAATATCCTTTGATCATTTGTGGATTTTTCCAAAACAGATCTGGTCAAATGTTAACCTTCCTTGCAAATCACAGCTCCTCAAGGACTGCTGGGCAAAATATTTGTAGTCCAGTCACACACAGGGCATGGGCAGCATTAGATTTTTATTTCTATTTTGCTTCTATGCTGTAGTAGTCTATAGGAATTTATAACACTTTATTCTACTACAACTCACTGTAAAATGAGAATTCAGACATTAACATTTGAAAGGTGCACTGTTATCATCTGTGGAAATATTTATCAGTCACTTGAAGCGAATGTTTAAAGTCCATTTGCCTATAGTGGAGAAACACTGACAAAATACTTTCAAATACAATGTATTTTAAGCTGAACAACTAGCCATATTATGTTCAGAAGTAACAGAGTTAGAAATGTCATTGTGGCAGTTGATGTGAAATAGTGGTTACATTTTTAACATTAAAGAACTACTTGCAGAAATTAGAAACAAAAAAATGAGCCACTCATGAAAGAGTCACATAACTGACCTCAATGCAGACGGTTTGAAATGCCTCGTGTATTCCCTCACAGAAAAAAAAAATAGACAATGTTATGTTGTCCCATCTCGCCTTCAGACTTGCTATTTTGGGTTCTCCGACTCGGCCTATACTAAAGCTCAAGAGCTTCTACTCGCTTGAAGCTGAATATTATCCTATAGTGTTTAGTGGCTATTCCCCAGATCTCGTTTGCTGCTTGAAGCTTTGCGATTGTCTTCACTGGCTCAGGCTTGAAAAATTTAATATTTTATATATTTTATAACTTTTTCTGTCAAAGTTTTTGCTGTTCTTACTTATTAGTGCTATAGTAACAGTCTTGTGCTATTTTTAGCCTTTTTCTAAACCTATAAGTTTATTTTTGCGGCTATCCTTTCTGTGGGCCTTGTTTTCTCCACAAGAATCCTTTTTAAATTAGAGGATTCTTGCCCTTTTCTTCCTTATAAGACTTTTAGGAGTACTCCGTTTAAGTTAGAGGCATCTCCTCCAGTGGAGGAGATAGTTGTTTAACTTAGAGACTTCTCCTCCCCTCTTTTTTCTTCTCTTTAAAAAAAAAAAAAAATATATATATATATATATATATATATATATATATATATATATATATATGTATAGTACCTTATTTTAGATACTTGTCTCTTTGCTGTTTTCTCTTTTATAACAGTTAGAGTTTGTTGTTCTAACTTTTATTAATTTTTTTCCCTTATAGCTAGTATGTCTAAGGAACCAGCTAAGAAACACAAGTCAGGATTCAAAAAGTGTGATTCCTGCACTTTTACTGATGGACACATAGTTGTGTGTACTGTCTGAGTCCACTCCATCTTCAAGACTCCTGCTCCATTTGTCATAGTTTTAGTGCCAGGGTCTTGCAGGAGAGGAGGAATAAGCATATATTGAGGGGCTTATTAAAAGTGGACAAAGGAATTCAGACTAAAAAATCAGACAAGACTCCAAAGTCTGCTTCATTGGCTCCAGTGTCAGAGCCAACAAGCAGCACCAGCATGATGCCTTTTCAGCTCCGAGAGTTATCGGAGCTGAAAAACATGGTTCTCCCTCAGCTCCATCTGTGTCATCTGAGCCGTAGTGGAGCCAAAAGAGGAGCCGGTCACTGTCCTTGGAGCCTGTTCACTCAGTGCCGGTTCCTCCTTTATTACAATTGGTGGCAGGTAGCCACAAGTCTTCCAGTCATTCCTCTAGATCTTCCAGGTTATCAGATGAGGACATGGAGCAGGTAGTGAAGAGGTTGCTTCGGACTCGGGCCGTAGCTGAAATTCTTTCGAGCCCAGCCCATCGGAACTTGGAGCCGACAACGGTACCTTCTACTATGCCTATTCCTCCTCCAACTCAAATGAGTTTCGAACCAGAGAGTATGGAATTCATTGTGCTGGATCCACCAGAATCAGTAATCACTACTAATATCTTGGATCTGACATCTAATCCGGTTCCATTGATGCTTTCATCCATTGAAGGACCTGGGAGCTGACATTCCCTGGTTGGCTCTGGGGGGAAGTCAGGTCGGACCCTTGTCGGAGCATGTTCTCCCACTTGGCACCTCGGCTCAGGTGAGTTTGGCTCCCACATCTGCCTCAGAGGCACCCTCCTCAGTGCCAAGAAGATCTCCCGGTCTCTCTGGGCTGGAGTCTTTTTTGGTCCAGGACCATTGTGCCTTCTAGGTGATGCAGAGTGTGCTCTCCACTGAGTTTAACTCCACCTTCGGCTCCAGTCTCTCTTCCCCCTAAGGGACCTATGTCCACCTCTTTGTTACCTCTCCATCAACCACAGAGTAGAGAGCCAGTGCCCCAGGAAGCCACAATGGGTGGATCCTCCTCTTCTGATACCTCTCAGTAACATCCCCTTGAGGAGGTCCCTTGGAAGAGACAGTGTAAGAGGAAGCACATAGACTCCCCTGAGTTTGTCACTTCTGATATTGATTTAGAGGATTCAGAAGGGTCCCCAAGGTCCCCCTCTTAGGATGTTTCTTTTTCAGACATCCTGGAGATCCTTAAATTTCCCCTTCTGAAGATGACTCGGTATACCTGGAGACATTTGGCTCTCATCCCCCCTACCTCTTGGGTCTCTCCACCTTTCGTCCCTCTCCTGGGTTTGGTGAGCCGGAAGGTGTAGGATGCTCTGGACTCAGTGGACCCCGTTCTGCAGAGGCCTAATAAGTTCATTACAGCCCTGGAAGATAGGCAGTATTTAACTAAAGGGGTTCCTGTAGATACAATGGTGGTGGCAGCAGCCACAAAAAAGGAGTTAGCTGAAACTTCTGTATCTGTTCATCCACCAAACAAGGATTCTCATACGATGGACAGATACGGGAAGTGTAAGTTCTCCTCAGTTGACTTTATGGTTGCTGAATTATTTGTCGCATTTCATGTGACTTCAGAGGGATCTCTTAAAAGAGCTAGGAGATACCCTGTAAGGTGCAACAGCCCAGGACTTATCCGATAAGGTTAACTCTCATCTTGCAACCTTAACCTCTGTATCTAACTCCTCCATGCGGCTCATATCTTATGCAGCTGATGGAGCAAGCAGGGCAGCAGGCACAGGAATAGCTCTTCGTAGACATTCCTGGATGCACCTTTATGAGTTTGCAGAACCCTTCTGTTCTTCCTTTATTGACACTCCCTTTGATGGCTCGTCATTGTTTGGCCCTAAAGTAAAAGAAACTCTCACCAGGAGCCAACAAGATGGTAAGACTCTGTCTGCCGTTGGATAACATTTTTCTGTCCCTGCCAGACCTTATCCTAAAGGTCAAAAGGGTGGAAAAATGTGGTTCCATAAGTCCAAAGGAACCTTATCTGACACTCATGGTGATCCTTCCCACAGGGGCAGAGGGGGAAACAACGGAAGATGCTGTTCACGCAGCAGAGGGGGTCCGCAAAACCAGGGCGACAGAAATACTTTCTCTGAAAGGAGACCCGTCTGTCCACTTCTGGAGGCAGCCAGGGGGAGGATATCGCTGTACCCAGAAGCCTGACTGAATTTGTCTCAAGACAAATGGGTACAGTCCATTATATCCAGAGGATACAACATCTCCCCCAATATACATCTCAGCCACCAAAGTCTATCCCAGACATTCCACCCAGTCAAAGGGATCAAGGAACACTAGAAATACAAAAGTTGCTACAAAAAAGAGTCATCCAAGAAGTCCCCGCAGACTAACTAGGATCCAGAATTTACTCAAGGTTCTTTTTAGTCCCAAAAAAACAGGGGACTAGAGACCCATATTGGATCTCAGCAAACTAAACAAGTTGGTGAAAAAATTAAAGTTCCAGATGGTAACACTGCAGTCTATACTCCAGTTCCTGGGAAAAGACAATTGGATGTGCTTGTTAGATCGTCAGGACGCGTACTACCACATAAAGATGGACAGGCGCTCAAGAAGGTTTCTACACTTCCAGTTGGGAGCCAGTCATTACCAGTTCAGAGCTCTGCCCTTTGGACTCACCACAGCCCCCAGAGTGTTTACCAAATGCATGGCACTAGTCACGGCTCATCTGAGATGCCAAGGATTCCAGGTGTTTCCATACTTAGATGACTGGTTCCTAACTGCCACCACCAAGCAACTACTGATGAAAGCAAGAGACTACACCGTTCATCTTTTTCAAAACTAAGCATTACTATAAATACAGACAAACCTGCCTTGTTGCCATCACAGCATATTACATTAATTGGTGCAGATTTAAATACAAATGACATGTTGGCAAAGCTACCTCAAGAAAGGATACAGACACTATGCAGTCAAGTGATTATTTTATTCAACAAGAACAAAGTACAGGCAAGATTTGTGCTGAAAGTCCTAGGCTCTATGGCAGCGATGATAACACTACTTCCCATGGCATGACTTCACATGAGAATACTGCAGTGGCTACTCTTCACCCAGTGGTCCATGCAGGAGATACCCATGTCTCACAAAATTTTCATAACTCCTTTCTGCAAGAACCCACTACTTTGGTGGGTTCAGTCCACTCAGGTAGCAATGGGCAGACCGTTTGTACTTCCTCAACCTATCGCTACAGTAACCATGGATGTGTCCCATATAGGGTGGGAGGGGGGCATTATCTGGGACAGATGGCCCAAGGAGTTTGGAAAGATCACAAGTACCATTTGCATATCAATGTCCTAGAGATGAGGGCCTTACTTCTGGCATTGCAAGCACTTCAGGACTCTCTTCCCAAGGGGACTATTGCAATTCAGACAGACAATATTTCGGTGGTTTGGTGTATCAACAAGCAGGGGGGAACCAGATCCTACCCTCTATGTCAAGAGGCCCAGAGAGTATGGCAATGGGCGATATCTTCTCAACACTTTCTGACAGCAAAGTATATCCCAGGGAAATCCAACGTTATAGCAAACAGGCTAAGCAGAGCGATTCTTATGCGTCACGAGTGGTCCCTCAATCAGGAAGTTGTGAATCAAATTTTTTGCAAATGGGCCCAGTCTTGCTGTGACCTTTTTGCCACTCCCTTCAATTCCAAATGCAGCAACTACTTTACCCTCATTTCCCCTCTGGGAGAGTCACCGAGGGATGCACTGGTTCAGGATTGGCCCCTGGGTCTTCTTTATGCCTTTCCCCCATTTCCCTTAATTCCAAAGGTCATACAGAAAGCAAAGTTGTTGAGTCACAGGTTAATTCTCATTGCGACATACTGGCCTCATCAGATTTGGTTCCCCTTCCTTTGGCCCTACCTTCAGGAGGACCCTTGGATCCTGGACCCAGTGCCGGATCTTATGACACATCAGTCAGGAATGCTCCATCCTACACTCCACACCCTCAAACTGACAGCTTGGCTGCTCCACTTCCACTTTTAGCCAGGCTTCTGGAATTTTCCCCTGCAGTTCGTCACATTCTAGTCTCTTCGCACAAGCAGACAACTAGGAATCTCTATGCAAGCAAATGGAAGAGGTTCTCTTGTTGGGCTGACAAAAGACATACAGATCCTTTTACAGTATCTATACCTCTAATCCTGGAATTTCTAACAGAAACCTTCAATCAAGGGGCAGCGGCAGCCACTATCTGAGTTTAATTAGCTGCTATTTCTAATTATCATGTGGGAGAATCAGGATCTAGTCTAATGTTTCATAGACTACGCAAAGCCTTCCTAAAAGGTACTTTTCTGTTAAGACCTCCCATCAGAGAACCTCCTCCTCCTCCTTGGGACCTCAATCTAGTATTATCATCTTTGATTCTGACCCCTTTCGAACCAGCATCATCTTGTTCATTAAATTTTTTTATCTTGGAAAACACTCTTCCTAACAGCAATTACTTCAGCCAGGAGAGTATCAGAGTTGCAAGCCTTGTCTATCTGTCCACCTTATTTGATCTTCCATAAAGATAGAGTTTCCTTCAGAACAAATCCTTCCTTTTTACCGAAAGTTTGTTCTCAAGCCAATTTAAACCAGAGTATAGAATTACCTGTATTTTTTTCCAAACTATGGCAACAGGGCAGAGTATAGTCTCCATCAACTGCATGTGCACAGACAGTTACGTTTTTACTTGCACAGGACCAAAGAATTTAGGAAGTCAGAGCAATTGTTTGTCTCCTATTCAGGCAATAAAAAAGGTTTGGCAGTCTCAAAAGTTACTTTGTCCAAATGGCTTACTGAAACCATCACATACATCTATGATTACCACAATAAGGAACTGCCAGGGAAAATCAAAGAGCATTCAACTAGAGCGGTATCTACCTCCATTGCCTTTCAAGCCAGACTTCCACTGGATTCAATTTGTGCTGCTGCTACATGGGTTAACCCTCATACTTTTATTACTCATTACAAAGTAGATGTGGCCTCCCGGAACAGGGCATCCTTTGGTTCCACTGTCCTGAGGAGTTTATTCCCTTGAGCCACCCAAGAAGAAGGTGCTGGGGACTCTGTCCCAAAATAGCAAGACTGAAGGTGAGATGGGACAACATAACAAAAAGAAGTTATGTACTTACCATAATGTTCCATGTTTGTTGTTCAGTATCTCGCCTTCAGTCTTGTGTCCCTCCCAGCCATCCCCCTCCTGGAGTATCTAGAGGAATTTTTCTCAGAAATTGGCAGATAAGGTCTGATTCCCTTCTTGTCTTTTCTTGTTAATTTTTTGACAATATGTTTTCAGATACTATCTTTTTGGATAGTGAACATATCATGGGAACATTCCTTCTCAAACAGCACTGTGGGATAGTATTCAGCCTCGAGCCAGTAGAAGCTTTCAAGCTTTAGTATAGGCCGAGTCAGAGCCGAGGTTTCAGCTCTGAATCCAAAATAGCAAGACTGAAGGTGAGATACTGGACAACAAACATGGAACGTTATAGTGAGTACATAACTTCTTTGTCAGGCCAATTGGCTTCATGGCACAGAGGGAAAGAAAAAGCCAAGAATGTTCCCTGGATGACCCTTAGTGCAATTAATGACTGTCTAGGGAGGGTACGAGTGAATGGTAAACACCAACACATCAATCATTTGAGAGGAGAGGCAAAGCTGGCTGCACACCGCTGAGTGGTTGGGGACACGCAACATTCTCTGTGAAGTGCGAAGCATATTACTGGATGGGAACTGCTCTGTGGTTCTCTAGCCTGGATACATATAGATCCATTCTAGTATTGTTCCTCAGTAGAGAATCCTGGTCTGAGGTAAGCTGGGATGAAAGAGGCTTCAATAGGCAGGGCAGCAGGCCACTAGAAGATAGAAAAAAGTGATATATAGTTTACCATCAAATGGCTGAAGTGCATCCGTACGATCAACACTTGTTCGAAAGGCTCTTTTCAAGGTTTTGTAATGTCATAAATTTTTTTATTGAATCTACAATGGCAAAACCCTATTCCTGTTCTATGTCCTGGACGGCAAATGGGTTTTTGCACAAAACTCCTGGAAATATTGAATGTTGAACTCCACTTTTACCATGTTTGATATTAGGGAGTTAAATTATTTCAAATTTCAACATTTAAGTTTGACATTCCGAACACTTGCACAGATGCATTTCAATAATTTGATGGTAAACTTATATATGCACATAAGTATCTGAGTGTGTTTATGATTACATTTGCTAATGTAGAATGACACAAATGTCGACAGAGCCCTGTGACTAACAACTCACCAAATCAAAGACTGATGAGTTGTGAGCAAAAAATTGCATGTCACTTTTTTGCCTTTCGGCAATAGTAAATGCTGCAATGATTATCTGTCATAATATCGAACAACAAAATGAAACAAAAAACGTCAGTCTCAAAAGATCAAAACACAATAAAATAAATAAATATGTTATGCAGGGGGCAAGCCCATGACCCTCACTGCACCCCCATACTCCTTCTAATTATATTTATATTTATATTATAGTTCTTCATTAGCACTCTTCAAGAAAAATCTTGATGAGTGGATGGGAAATAGGAAATACACCCCAGGGATCACTTCTGTGTCTCTGCTAGACAGTGGCACAGGAAAATAACTTTCCTGGGTGGCTTAAGCCATGGAACCTTGCTAGCTAGGTTTATGTAGGCCCTTGGGCCGATCGCCTAGTACCTACCTATGAACCTATATATATATATATATATATATATATATATATATATATATATATGTATATATATATATGTATACTTTTTTGTATCTAACTATTTATAGAGAGAGACAGAGTGAGAGATAGCATCTCTGAGATCGTAGAACAACAGCAGGGAAAGGGCAAATTCCCACTTCCAACTCCACACTTACTGTGACCTTGCACACACACAAGCCAGGAAAACCTGAAACCAAGAGACTTCATTCTCTTAAGACAGGAAAACCAAAGTATCAGTGTTAGATATTCGAAATATTTTAGCAAACTATAACATACACACACACACACACACACACACACACACACACACACACACACACACACACACACACACACACACACACACGCACACACACATACTCATCAAATACATACATGCACATATCTTTCTATATCTTTATTTATATTTATTTGTCCATCTATAGTTTTATTGAAAGGGATTAGAGCAAATGATTTGTTTTGCTTAATTGATTCTAAAGTTAAATAGAATAATGCATTTTGTTTAAATGACATGAATTATATATGTATACACACGAGTGTGTGTGTGTGTGTGTGTGTGTGTGTGTGTGTGTGTGTGTGTGTGTGTGTGTGTGTATGGGGGTCGTTAATTTGGTCGATGGAAGAAAATGTCAAGCTTTTTTGCTGGGTGTCATTATTTTGAGGGATCAGAAATTTGCCCATTCCACAAGGCTGTGCATTCTTGGAGCTGGTATATTTAATTTGCAGGGGATGTGGTCAGTATATTTTTTTAAGTTTTTTCAAGTTTTGGATGTCTGATATTTTGTGTTTCAAACCTTTCAACCTTCAATGTTTCGAATGTATTTGTGACGACCCATCACTGGAAAAGTTATCAAGGAGTGTCAATCCTCAGCACTGTCAGGAATGAAGGACGTTCACTGTGAGGATGACAGGTACACACACACAGTATTTCGAGATGCAGCTCTCTGCATCAAGTGCAATTTCCCTTAAGAGCACACAGAGAACACAATCAGTCTGAGGCTGGTTTCTCAATCTTTCTCCAGATCTCCAATTTTTCTCCAGATCTCCAGTAAGTCTCCCCACTGGCATAGCAATAGAGTTGGTATCTCAGCTGATTGACCAAGCCAAGACCTCCAGCAGCCTCTCTGTCCAAACAGTGCTTCATGTCCCTGCCCAAGTAGCTGACACACACACACACACACACACACACACACACACACACACACACACACACACACACACACACACACACACACACACACTCTTTGAGGTTTGAGATTTGATTTACACACACACACACACACACACACACACACACACACACACACACACACACACATGGGAAAGGCTGGCACAGGTTTACTAGCTATGCCCCCTTCTGCCCAGACTATGAGGTAGTTTTAAGGCAGTCACTCCTTATCAGCTACTTTAGGGCCCTTAACAAAGGGTATCCAATCTTAATGTGTAATATTAATAGTAATACAAATGGTAGTTTGACCAAGAGCAAGGCTATTAGGACTGGCCCACACAGTGTCACTAAATAAATATGCAAGTACTCTCAAAACTTAAATATTTCTACACAGATCAGCCACAATGAAAGGTGTAAATATATTTAATAATAAACAAGGAACAAGACAATACTAATTATATATTCACAGTGACATCACAGTTCAACCTCACAGGAAATATTTAAAATAATATTGCAGTATAGGCTCACACTAATAAAGAAAAACATCTAAACTAAGCTTTACTATATTCCTGACTGAATCTAAATAAATTATACTATTCCCTAGAAACTTACTTCATTATAGCAAGGCAGATGTGGTGAATGGTTCTTATTGTTGTTGTAAGGTCCAAGACAGAATGCAGAATGCTCTGTCTCACTAAGAGACTTCTCAAATTAATATCTAAAATATTACTGCTGGGATAGCTTGCAGAATGACATCATTTCTGGTCATCTGACTTCTAGTTCCCAGGCCAAAACCCCCAGTGCTAGAAGCTGGCAGCATTTAGCATCTACCTGTAAAAATATACAGACAAGGGCTTTTCCTCAGAGCTTTGGCAGATGCTGGAAGTCATAAAACAATTCCTTCATGCTTCAAAAGTAGCAATTAGTTCACTCCAATGACAATACAAGTACAAACTCCGTGTCTCTAGCTGCATTGAAAACCTGTGAGATAGCCTCTTTTTTTGTGTAGCATATAAAGTAATTTAATTTCAGATATTTTTCTAAAGTTTGCTGGACTGAAGTTAACCCTCCCATTTCCTCTGTTGACATATACATTTAAACAGTTACTATAGTGTTTTTACATTTCTGTTCTCTTCCAGTCTGGCATATTGTGGATACATTTTAAGCACAAGCAGTTTACAAAATACCTTTTCAGCACAAATAGAGAAGTTTGATATACACATCACATGCAGTTCTAATACATTTGTAACACAAGCATCTTATATAAATCATTTCGGTATTCACCAATGATATAATTATTTGCAAAATTCCAGCTAGCTGTACTGGCAGTATCTCCTTTTGTCACAGTATTCCATATCAATCTATATCTATCTACATGTGTGTGTGTGTGTGTGTGTGTGTGTGTGTGTGTGTGTGTGTGTGTGTGTATATATATATATATATATATATTTGCTTGGTTTAAAATGGCCCCCAAGGGCAGTTAGCCTAGCACTAACCTATGAACCTATGAGCCTATATGGGGGAAGAGAGCTTTAGATATAGATACATTTGCTTCTGTTTTTCAAGATTTCTGCCTATGAATTTATAGTATTTTTTCATTATTTATTATACAGAGAGTTCCTTAGTTACTGAACACCCCTGGACAGTGAGATACTTCAAATTTGTCACAACAGATACCAGACACTCTGTTTATAATAGTTTAAACAGACCTTAAAAGACTTTAAGCCATTTAACAAAGTACCCAAACCAGTCTTGTGTTTTGCAGTGGATTAGAGAGATTGAACTTTGTGCCATTGGATGTTTTGCAGCTGAGATAATGATTCACAACCTGAGATCTGCTTTTTAATCAGTTTTAACACATTACAACATGCATATGAATGTCAATCCTGTTGAGTATCATGACAAATACTTGTTTATTTTGTCTTGGTGACTTGGTCTGAAATTTATAGGATGCACATCTACTGGGGCATATTCAATGATTCTCTCTCTCTTTTTTTTCTTTTTGCAATTCTAATAGAATTTGGGAAAATACACAAGTATAGGATTAAATGACAGTATCTCAGCATGTTGTTTACCACAGACCACTCAGAGACATGCAGAAGACCTCTGATGGATTTTCATTGTGATTTCTTGATGCTCCCTATGCAGTCGAGTGTAACAAATTCCGTGTTCTTGCTGAACAGAATGCTGTACTGTCCATATGTCTACAGTACACAGTAAGTCCACCATGGTCAGGAGGAATTGAAGAATAGAGTGAATTGTATAGTTACACGCTAAGGATTCTTGATGTGCAAGCTTTGAACAGTTCATGTTTGTAGGGCTATATGTATGCAACAACAGTGTATTAGGGATGATTTCTTTACAATAGTTTAGTGCTTTACATCCAACTATACTTTATTTCATATGCTACATGAGTGAGCATGCATATTTGTATACTTATTTGTAACTGTCATACTTGGCATGACATTTTTATGACACCGTTTCCTGGAATATAAGTTTAAATTAGAATAAAAATATTAGGATTTGACTCGGGTAAAAAAGAACTTGAAATGAATATATATCTCATGTACGCAAAAAGACAGTTTTTTCTACAGTGGAATAGTCTGTGGTTCTGTTAGCAAAATACTTGCTACAGGACAATGTTTAGCCTGAGTATGAAAAATCCTGACAGTGTTTTGTTACATATGTATTATTTAACATAGAAAATACAGGAATCACCTTGGGTGTTCAGATGTATATTTTTAAAAGGTATTCGGTGGTGGTGCTGCGGTAGCGTTGTCACCTCATAGCAAGACGTTGTCCCAATTGATTCTCAGCTAGAGCATCTTCTGTGTGGAGACATACGTGAATGAGGCG
>NC_056726.1:241762931-241767931 GCF_019279795.1 Protopterus annectens
GGGGGAGTGAAAGTACTTTTCTTCTTAAACTTATTTTGCTGTATTTTTCCTTTTCCATTGAGATATATAGCTAAATTCAACTTCCTTAAATATTTTTTAAAACCCACTATATAGTCAACTAAGTTGATGGAACTGTTAGGAACATATTTCATTCACTTAGAAAATAAATAAAAATGCTCTTTTTTAAGTTCCATTTGTGTGTAATTAAAAATACTAAATTATCTTAAGTATTTCATTATATCTTATAATATTCAATTTCTCCTCCAGTTGTTTCCGCCCCTGTAATCCTGTTGTTTTTCCCATTTGGTTTTTCTCCAATTTCCCTGAGCTCTGTTCTGCCGCTTGTTTGTAGCCTGCCAGTTCTTGCCTTTCTCTAAAAAATCAGAATCACAGTCTTTCCTTCCCTGTCCATCTATATTGTAATGTTTGCCATTATTCTGTTCATAATTTTCATCCAACTGTACATCCTGATTAGGACCACTTATACTAGGTCCCCATCTATACACCTCACCCTTCTCATACTGTTGCAAGTCCCTTTTCATCTTTCTACACTTTCTATCATATTGTTTCTTTAAATTGTTCTCAACCCATGTATACTGTGTATTAAGAAACAATTCACATTCTTCAAACAACAAATCATGTGTAATAGTATTATCTAATTGTTCTAACTCAGACATTAAACAACATATTTTCTTGTCATTGCAGGATATAATAAACTTCATGAAAGTAAATCCAAAATTGTCAAACATTTTAATACATTCATTAATATTAAACTCGTCCATATCAATTCCCATGAGATACTTAAAAAACCTTAGTCCCATAGGTACAATCCCTATATCCAAACATTTGTTCAAATATGTATTGTCTAACTGTATGCTTTTAAGAACTTTTGAGTTTTTTTTCCAAACTCTTGTATGTAGTCCTTCAAAGTTCTATTGTCATTCTGATTATTGTCTTTATTTTTACTCACATCATTCTCTTTCATTTCACCATTAAAGTCCATGTTAGCAACTAAAAAACTGTTCAAATCATAACGCTTGTTACACCGTAATTTTTTTCACAATGGGGGCATGTACAGTACCTGTATAAGTAGGGTGTCCTGCCATGGCATAAGTTCTTTTTGGCATGACCCATTTGGGTTTAGCACCCGAAATATTAAAATCGACCTCCGATCCACAACTGTCTTTATTCGTATGATGGCCCACACCATCATTCTCCAAATTGCTGGATCCATAAGAGGCTCGGACATTTAGTCCCACATGGATTTTAATGGTGAAATGAAAGACAATGATTTGAGTAAAAATAAAGATAACAGAATGATAATAGAACTTTGAAGGACTATATACAAGAGTTTGGAAAAAAACTCAAAGTACTTAAAAGTATACAGTTAGACAACACATATTTGAAAAAGTGTTTGGATATGGGGATTGTTACCTATGGGATTAAGGTTTTTTAAGTATCCCATGGGAATTGATATGGACGAGGTTAATATTAATGAATGTACTAAAATGTTTGATAATTTTGAATTTATATTTATGAAGTTTATTATATCCTGTAATGACAAGAAAATATGTTGTTTAATGTCCGAGTTAGAACAATTAGATAATACTATTACACATGATTTGTTGTTTGAAGAATGTGAATTGTTTCTTAATACACAGTATACATGGGTTGAGAACAATTTAAAGAAACAATATGATAGAAAGTGTAGAAAGATGAAAAGGGACTTGCAACAGTATGAGAAGGGTGAGGTGTATAGATGGGGACCTAGTATAAGTGGTCCTAATCAGGATGTACAGTTGGATGAAAATTATGAACAGAATAATGGCAAACATTACAATATAGATGGACAGGGAAGGAAAGACTGTGATTCTGATTTTTTAGAGAAAGGCAAGAACTGGCAGGCTACAAACAAGCGGCAGAACAGAGCTCAGGGAAATTGGAGAAAAACCAAATGGGAAAAACAACAGGATTACAGGGGCGGAAACAACTGGAGGAGAAATTGAATATTATAAGATATAATGAAATACTTAAGATAATTTAGTATTTTTAATTACACACAAATGGAACTTAAAAAAGAGCATTTTTATTTATTTTCTAGGGGAATGAAATTTGTTCCTAACAGTTCCATCAACTTAGTTGACTATATAGTGGATTTTAAAAAATATTTAAGGAAGTTGAATTTAGCTATATATTTTAATGGAAAAGGAAAAATACAGCAAAATAAGTTTAAGAAGAAAAGTACTTTCACTCCCCCTATGAACAATACCTTGGCCATTTTTGAAAAGGTAGTTATAGATGAAATATACGAGTATGGGACTAAAAGTAAATCATTAAAAATGAATTTCAATTTAGATTACAATGAATTTCAACTATTAAAAGAAATACAGATGAATAATAGTTTACGGGTTATGAAACCTGACAAGGGGGAGGGGTGGTTATTTATGATACTGCTGAATATGTTAACAAAATCAATAGTATATTATTGAATTTGGGAAATTATGATATATCCTCCATTAATGAAGTAAACATAGGATATCATAAAAGTGATTTATTTTTGGAAGTATTATTATTAGATGAAAGGATTGACGTTGACATGTACAACTACTTGAAGGTAGAGTATCCCATTATCAGTTCTATTTAGGTATACCAAAGGTGCATAAAAATATAATTGATCTGCCTTTTTGACCGATAATATCTGGAAATAAATCTAAAACCTTTCCCTTTGGAACAGTAATTGACACCTGGTTGAAGCCTATATACAACAAAATAACTCACATTGTAATTGATTCATGGGATTTTTTAGGAAGGCTTGTGCCTGGATTAGTCAATCTGGATATGTTTTTAGTAACAATTGATGTAGTTGATCTTTTTTCAGGTATACCTCAAGAGGAAGGGATGAGAAGGTTTAACAACAGTATTGGGAAGTATGGTAGTTTGACTTGGGACAAAACATCCTTGATCTTGGAATTTATGGAATTGGTGTTAACTCACAATTATATACTGTACGAAGGGGAGTATTATAGGCAATGTAAAGGGGTTGCGATGGGAGCGGCTTGTGCCCCCATCTTTGCCAATTTGTTTTTACTCGACTGGGAAACAGAATATATATTGCAAACAGCTTGGAGAGAGAGAACATCATTTGCTATATAAGATTTTTGGATGATTTATTTATTGTATGGAAGGGTAGTGAGAGCAAGTTACAAGATTTTAAGGAATATTTAAACACTTCAAGTGATTATTTAAAATTTACATTTAACATGGATAAGAATTCAATATCATATTTGGACACACTTATAAGTGTGGAAAAAGGCAAATTCAAATCTAAAATATTTAGAAAGGACACATTCAGTAACTCTTATTTACAATATTCCAGTTGTCACCCCAATAGTCAAAAACGGAGTTTTATAAAAGGCCAATTTATAAGAGCTGCTAGAATGACTTCTGACTATTTAGACATGGTTGCAGAATTAGATTTCATAGGTAATATGTTTAAGAATAGAGGGTATCCCATACACATGATTGTGGATATTAAGGAATACGTGAAGAAAGAATGGGGGGAAAAATATAAACCCATTCTAGGTACAGGTTCAATTAAAATGTTAGGTGACAATACTAAAAGTCAGGACATAAATAATTTTACAAGGGCTTGTATACTTCAATATGCTCCCTACACACGGGATTTAAGGAAAATAATAGAGACTAATTGGAACATTTTGAAAACTGATCATAATGTGTACAAAATGGCATGGGAGCAACCTATGCTTGTTTCCAAAAATGGAAGCAATTTGAAGAGTGAGTTAAAGAGGAAAATAATGAAAAAAAGGTCACAACGGTAAGGGGGTAGGTACTACTAAATGTGGTCACTGCAACCGATGTAGTTTGATTATTAAGGTTCCAACCCGAATATTAGAAGATAAAAACAGGACGGAGGTGACATTCCAAAAAGGTAATTGTAGGACAACTCATCTAGTATATTTGGCTAAATGTACGAAAGGCCCTTGTTTTTATGCGGGTAAGATGGACAGATGCCCAAGGAATAGAATTTATGATCATAGTTATTGTATGAGAAAAAAAGATGTAAAAATGCTTTATGGAGGCATCTGAATGTCAGTGATAGTTGTGACTCCTTTAATTTTGGTATTTTAGAGTGTATTAAAAAGAACCCAAGAGGGGGAAATATAAAGAAAAAACTGGGTGAAAGGGAAGCCAGATGGCAGATAAAGTTAAATGCTTCTGTTCACCCAGGAATAAATGAAAATATTTCCATTAAACCTATATTAGAAAACAGTTGCTAAGTGGGTTTATATTTAATACACAATTATTTCTATATGTGTTGTTATTTAACGTAATGGGGATATCATTTAATATGCTGTCAGGATTACAGTTTTAATGTTTTTACAGTTTTAATGTTTTTACAATATTTTATATTTTAATAATGGTATTAGCAATGGATTGAAGTTATTCTGAAAGGGCGATAGCCAAGTTTTAAATGCACTGAGCACTTTAAATAGGTAATTGAATTATTAGAATTTTAATGAATTGATGCAGCAGATTGGATGGAGACATTACTTAAGTCCGCAGTAGTAAAAATGAAATGTTCTGATGAAGTCTAACCTTTGTGTCAGAAAAGGACATTTGTTTATACATTTTTTATTTTTATCAATAAATGGAAGTATTGGATTATTTTCATGCCAGTGCATATTTCTATGTGACTGCTGTGAACAGAATACTGTGTTCCATTTGATTTCTTTGTTTACTGTTCCAGAAGTGTACTGTTTTCAAAACTTCATTATGTCAGAGTCTAAAGAAAGAGAAGACAAGTAAATCATTTTTAAAATTATTTTTCTGTCTGCTATACCACCAATTGAAAAAGAATCTACACCACAACTTTAGACTCATAAAGTCATGTTGTATATAAAAGCTGTATATTGTTATATTTATTTACTTATTTATTGATATTCGATTACTGGGAAACATTGACTAGGTAGGAGCCCATT
>NC_056726.1:242112931-242165431 GCF_019279795.1 Protopterus annectens
ACACCGCAGTCTACACTGTAGCCCCCGAGACATTACCATGTTGTTGCTGCAGCAGTACACAGCCATACATTACCACAACACCATGTGACACATGACCAGTGGACTGTACAGAGGTCTACAGCAACTGTGCAGGGTACACATGTACTGAGAGGGTTCCAACAGGTGTTATGCATTGCAAGTATACCACTATACATGACCAGGGCAGCTCAAGACATACCAGGGACCCCGGGTGGTACACAGCTGTGACACAAGAGTGTTGCTGTACACCAACGAACACGCATGTTTGGATATGTCAAACATGTGACTGTAGTGGATGTGTGCATGGACCACACACAACACATATGTACATAGCTAAGCCTTTGCTGTCCCCCATACAGAACAGTGGCCTAAGCAATCATACGCACGCAAATGGAAGGTGGGTCCATGTCTGTTGAATGCTCACAGTACAGGAGGTAGCAATGGTGGAGGACACATTCCCCTGTAGTAGTCACCCATGACACCCGTGATATCATACCACAGTCCATGTGTCATGTATGTCAACACACATGTCCACCAATAACAATGCATACAAACATGGCTACAGGAGACACATGTAGGACCAACAAACATGTACAATCTGTACTGTGCATGCAGCATCCATGCATGTGCAGTGGCCGATGTCCGTACCACAGCTGTGCCCAACTACAACATGCAGTTGTAATGCAGCCCCATCATTGACACCTGTATATGGTGACATACAGACAGTACAGTTGGTTGTACATCCAGTATGGAGGAATCTGTGTACATAACGTGGTGATCCACCTGTGTAGATGTATGTGTGCCAGGGATGGCTCACAGGTGTGTCACACTCCACCCTACCATACCATGTGCAAACAGTATGCTATGTCACTGTTACTTGATGGTGATAACTTAACGCATACACAGCAGTCAGGTGTAGCCAACTGTATGTCACATGACACCTGTATCACTGACATCCATCCGTGTGCACATAGCCACACAATTGCCAGACATAGCGTTGGTACACATACTGCAGACAGTACCACTGCATGTCTATCAAACAGATCATCTTATGGCAGGTGTATCATTCCCAGCACTGTCATGTGTGTCCAGTTGTGTGACCACACATGCCACATATGGTGGGGACTACGTCCCAGATGTAACACATCCCTGTACACCATTGTACAGATCTGTACATACTGCAGTGTGGAAAGCATGAGGTCGGCAGGTGTGGTGCATCACACACATCGGCTATCCGTACACACATAGCTGGTCACCACAGTGTGTCTGTGTATGTATGTATGGCTGTCTGGTGCTTGGTGTGAGGGTGTATGCTACCATACTGTGGAAACAGGATCACTAACCCCTCATGGTGATGCAGTCTACTACCCTGTTGATGCCATAGGTCCCAGCCATACTGGCTACCTGTGCATGTACCTTCTCTGTGCCATGTCATGTGGGTGCAAAGTACTGCGAGGGTGATGGCAACATAGGCACAGGTCCACACATGAACACTATGGGGTGTGTTATAGTGCTGTAGACCCCGTGAATGTGGCCATGTACCTGTACTGTGACAGGGTATTACTGCTACACAGTGTGGCCTCATGCTATCAGGTGGCCTCTAACATCATCATTGGCCTGACCGCAGTGTACAACCCCTGCACCATGTCAACATACCTGTAATGTTTCCTGGTATGTATGTCACATCTCTGTCCACTGTAGCCTGTTCAACTGACCACATGCTTCAGGTGCAGTATATGTGTGGACATTTGTGTCATGTTTGGACATCTGTGTCATGTCCGACTGTCCAACAGTCGGGTTGAGGGTGCGTTTAGCATGCTAATATTGCCATACGTGCCTGTGAGTACTCCACAGTTACACATGGGGGTCTGTAAACACTGCTACCTGTAGGCACATGCCAGTACACCATAGGAGGGAACCAGGGCATTACCAACATGCTGTTACTGTTGTAACTGAGACACATACTGTGAACATATCACAATGCATGCTGCACCTGGACTACATGGTATGACTGGTGCATGTTGACAGTACACCACTGATGTCACATACACATCTCTCAGTATTCACATACGTCCAATGCAACATACACATCCCTCAATATGCATACACAAGTAATGTGAGATACACCTCTCACATCTCAGTATTCACATACGACCAATACAACATACACATCCCGCAATATGCATACACAAGTAATTTTAGATAAACCTCTCTAGTCTGTTCACCCTGTGCATCAGACCATATGAGCATATCCCTGCACCGATGGTGTGGATGACAGGGATGTGGCACAGGCTTCATCATATGCACAGGGTGATACTGTTTTCCAGGGGCATAGGCTGCACCAATGGATGACATCATGTGTGCGGGTAAAGGCCAGTGATTTGAATGGATGTGTCTGTTCCATATGTATGTGGGTGTTGTGGAGCCCTACAGTTGTGTTTCGCTGTGTGCGTGTATGTGTGCACACAGTTCTGTCATTTGTGAGGCCTACACAAGGGTATTATGGACAGCTACAGAATGTACAGACCAGGTTGTACAGCTCACTGTGACTGGACACAGCCACGTGTCCTGTGCCTGCCAGGGGTTGCACAGGCACTACCAGGCAGAGGCACAGAATGGCTACTGTCCGACGACACATGGCCACTGGAACCGTGTCCCCGCCGGGAACGTCCAGGGCCATGTCCACGTGGCCTGCTGTGACCTGGTGTGGACATCACAGCACCAGCTGCACTGCTACTGTTACCGGCACTATGGGAGCGGCCATGTGAGGTGGCACGCACGCGTTGACCTGCACTAGGTGGTGTAGCTGGCCTATATCCATATGTCCTATGTCTCACCCTTACCAGATGTTCTGGCACAGACAGCTCACGCTCATGGATTGCCATGCCATGGTCGAGGATTCTGATCATGTCACCCAATCGCCTGTCCAGAACATCAGCAAGCTGCTGTTGAGCACCTGCCAGTGACTGGGTGTTGTTGTTTAGGGTACTGATAGCAGCCCTCTGCAGCCTCTGCCCTGCCCTGTTCTGCTGTTCGGCACATGCCTGTGCCACCATTACAGTCTGGAACATGCATCTGGTGATCCCAGCTGCTGAGCTATGTCCTGCAGGTGCATGTCTGCCAGAGGTCCTCCTACTAGCAGCACCAGCCACATGCCTGTGTGACACATCTGCAGTCAGTTTACTGCCACCATGGTGTGGAGACACACCTTCTGTAGCCACCACATGTTCCTGTTCAACGCTAACAAATAATGACTGTCCTTCCTCTATGGCCACTGTAGATGCGGTATGTGTTGGCAGCTGAACTGTGTGTGGGGAAGAGGGGGACATAGCTGGGATGGCAACCGTTGGCACAGATTCCATCCCTGACATCCCTGCCTGTACCTTGTGCATATGTTCATCTCTGCTAGCATCTGTGGGGACACTATCAGATGGACCACAGGAGGGTAACGCACCTACATCACCTGTGAATGCAAAGAAATACTCTACATTACAATAGACACACCGACACACACCGACACACACACACACACACACACACACACACACACGCACACACACACACACACACACACACACACACACACACACACACACACACACACACACACACACACACACACACACACACACACACACACACAAACCGACACACACACTGACACACACACACACTGACACACACACACACACCGACACACACACACACTGACACACCATGCATGTGAGATGACAAATGGCATGCAGCATGCTTGTGATACAGCTGACAGCATGCAGCTCAGACATCAATAGTGTTTGTAAGCATACCCCCTGGAATGCACACTACAGCAGGCAAGTGTCATATCATTATCCATGCAATTCACACAATCATGGTAGTATGCATGCATCCCCGTGATACACCATGTGGACCAGAACAGGATAACAGTACACATGGCTGACGTGACCTTGACATGTAATCTGCTGACATGTTCATTAACATGCATGCATGCCTGACACAATGGTGTTGTGACACATGTACAGCATCGTACTGGGAATCACATTGCGGTGTTGTCCATATGCCCTACAGATAGACTGCATGTTGAGCAAATGTGCATGGGCATGGTAGGGGACTGGGCCATCTACATTGCTGTACAGTGTGATGTACAGACACTGTGCCATTGCATGGCATCATGAGGTGTCTATACCATTGCATGGCATCATGAGGCATCTATATTGCTAAACAGTGCATGTTATGTACACATTGCATATCCAGAACTGCATGCATACCCATGACATACCTGTGGATTGTGACCTATGATGCTGAGGTGTATATACACCCAACCATGCTGTGTCATGTGTCAGGTCACTGGAGGACATACAGATGACACCCCTGCACGATGACTACAGAGTGTTAGCTGCCTGGCAACCATGTCCACACATAGCGGACCTGTCACGTCACCATTTCACACATGACATTGATGTACCGTGCACACATGGTGCACAGCTAACAGTGATGTCCTACAGCAGGGTGGAGAAGTACTGTTTCTGTGGCCTGGTGTCACTGTCACTGGAATCTGTTAAGGTGACTACCATCATGCTATGACACAGACAGCATGTTCAACACATCTTATGAGGTACATGTCACTGACACCTCTGCTAGCTGTGCACAAGCAGTTATGATGTGCAGCGTACCACATCACCTGTACAATCGGTCTAGTATGGCTGTACTTGGACCATGTGTGGACAAAGTGGGACAGGGTGTATCCACATCCCATCTTCGGTGTGGCTACGTGTCTCTGGCCGTCCCCCATGGCCATGTGTGCACATGTGTTGGTCATGTATGTGATGGCCGTCTATCACACATGTCTGTGTTGTCCCATATGACATACACCCATAGATGTTGGTTATGTCACCATCCACAGGGCTATGCAGACAACAGGTGTATGTGGGGTATGGGTTATGGGGAATTGTGACAATATTGCAACCAAAACGCTACGTGTCTCGGACATGTCAGATGGAACATCACCATGTGTGAAACCTTTGCAGGGGCATATAACACAATGGTGACACCTGTGGTCTGCCCATATCACAGCTCACTGTGCGGTACTGGTTTGTGTACCACACATTCTGTTCCACTGTATAGTACATATGCCTCCATTGTAGAATACCTCCACCATTGTATGCACAGCTGGACACACATGTAGCAATGACAAATACTGTAGTTTCATGTCTGTGTATCATTTCAGGTGTATATAGTGCACATGGGTGGCCTGTGTGGATGATGGGTGATGCAACCTGTATATCCATGTATTAACTGGCCACATGGCGAATAGATCTATGCTTTGACATGCCTGATACTGATGATAGACTCACCTGCAATGGACTCTTGTCTGTGCGGCATGCCAGAGGTACCTGTATAGGGTGACACAGCAGTATGAACATTATCCACAACTGTATGACAGCCACAGGGTGCACAGTGCAGGTTAACACATTCACCTGTACAATAGCATATAGTCAGCACATGTGTGCATACCATACCTCTCAACCTCTTAGAACAATAAATGTGGACAAAGCCTACTATGATGGGGGACTTATAGGGACAACTGTGACATATTGCTCTTACTAACCCGGATATTTGATAGACCAATAGGTTTGCATGCATATGGGTTTGCAACGGAATGTGCAGTCGCAAACACAACTGTATTTCATCATTTAATGACTCCATTCCTCAGCTATTTGCCAGAAAGGGACAGATATTAAGGGGAACACACTGACAATATGAGTCTGACATCTGGACATCCTGCAATTACCTGTACAGTTCGGAGGTATGGTGCATACACAGGGTAGCATAAAGCATGTGTGTCCACATACCTTGCATATGTTGTTACATTACATGATGTACACTGACACATGCACATACGTGGGATATACTGGCCATATGTACAGTACTGACTTACCAGGCAACTCCAGGCTCATTGGTTGGGAGACACCCACCTCCACGATGGCAGCTACTGTTTGTGGGGGCTGTTCTGAGGGTGTTCCCAGACTGGCCAGTAGCTCCTCCGTGTGTGTGAGTGGAGGATGGGTTGGTGGCCCACCACCCGTACCACCTTGTTCTCTGGCGATTGCAGTGGCACACTGTTTTGCATGATGTATGAGGTCCGTGCAGTGTCTGCGCACCTGCTGGTAGGTGCGGTTGTGGCCGCCCACTTCGTTGACCCTCCTGCGAAGATCCTGCCACAGGTCATCCCGCTGCTGTGCATGCTGTGGCACATGGCTTAATAACGCCTCGTAGTTCTCATGGAGGTATGGTATTACGACATCATCCTCCTGTCGGCTATATGCTGGTAGGCGTGTACGCGGCATTATCTGTAAGTCATGATGGAGGTGACAGGTCACATTTACAGACATGTACAGTGATACTGCTGCACATACATTCTAGTACATTCGCACAGTTATCTTTGCAAATCAACAAGACACTAACACGACTGGCATGTATGTGTCCCACACATGTAACACCCAGTATGCATTAGATATCATCCCCATATATGTGTGTCACCTCATTAGTGTTCCTACTGCATGTGACGTCAGTCTCCATGTGGACATGTCTGTTTGCATGCACTGGTGTTCTTACCTATCTACCCATGCCTGATGTATCCATGGTAATGCTGTTGACCTAGATGCTGTAGATATGTCACATATCAACACGGACACAGCCTTACTGGACTTGGGCAGTGACAATGCACCAAGTACGCATGGAAACCTGAACATGCATCTGTTTTTCCATAGACATCTACAATGCACAGCTGTTCAACATCCTGCCACGGATCACCTGTGTTGCACATGTGATAGACATGGGACAGTGGCTAATCGGACATCATTTGCAGGTAAGGTTATCGGCTATAGCATGTACGGGCTGGGTTTCCTAGCTGTATCCAACACCCATTATGCCACCACGAGGGGCATCAGTGACACATTACTGATCCAGATAGATGATACTACATCTACCATATGGCCATCACACCATGTATGGCAGGGGTGATATGTGCAGCTATGTGGACAGGGCTGCATGGTATGGCAGGAGTATGGCACAGGGATCTGTCCAGCATGTGGCCATCCTAGTCGTAGGATGGTGGTTGTCCATGATGTATGTCTTTCAGATCAGGCTATGGACATGTAGCATGTCTAACAGCATAGTGTCGCATATGTCTGTATGCAAGGTGGATAGCATGCCGCATACTGGAGGTGACTATTGTGGAGGCTGGTATTGGCCATCCACGCATGGGCCCTATCCCTGGAGGGTGATGTGTATTCCAATATTGGTCACATGGGTGCTGTGTATACCTGTCCAATGATCTCTGTGCACATGGATACCACCCTGTCATGTCATGGGTACCTCGGATGACTACCTAAAGGGCCAGGGAGATGTCTCCAGCTCAGGGAGGTGTACTACACTACACCATCCCTAACACTGTGTCCATACTGTTGACCACAGCCTAGGTGTTTCCTAATGGGTACGAGGGTATTCCCCTACTGGTGTCATTGCTGATATCATCCACCAGAATGTGCACATATGTCACACACATCACACACACAGCCCATTCTGTATGTTGTTCACAACACTGTGACAACAATTGCCCATAGGTCATGGCCATTCACATCATCACATACACAGATGGCTGACATTTGTCTGTGTGGTATGGGCTACAGTGCGGGTGGGGTACAACACATTAACCCTGGTTTACTGTAGCTGACACTGTGTGATATGCACATGTCACTGTAGCACCTTTGGTAGTTGTGAGTCTGTCAACAAGCCACTAGTAGAACACTCCTGTGACATACACAGGCATCTGTAGCCGAACATCCGTACTGTCTTGTACATCTGTACTGCTAACATCTACATTGATAATGGTTCATGAACCTGCAGACCATACCCGGCAGTGTTCTGATGCGGTGCCACCAATCATGACTGTTGTCAACACATGTGGGTTGATAGTATACAACACCCTATCTGTAATGTGTGGGCATGCTCAGCACATCTTCAGAGCTTCTTGACACGTTATGTGCTACTGCTTAGTTTAGCACCCATTTCACACCAGTCCTCACAGGCACACTGTCTGTCCATACATTTCCAGCTTGATAACTGTACAACAGCTGTCATACACACATCACTCACATACCTCGTGAGACATGGTGGTTTCCACAGCCTGTCCACCTGCCATGTACCACTTATATACAGGCATGTCCAGCTGGCACGTACCAGTGCTATTGCCTGTCACTATGATGACTATGTTGTACATGTGGCAATCGAGCTATTCTCATGTCCACAGTCAATGCACACCTCCCAACATACAACAGTACAGCCTGTGGGGGATGCACATATGCAGCCCTGCTGGGGGTAATACTGTCAGCAACCCTGACTGCACCTGACAGTCATGTGGTGTTGTGCAACACTGGCAACGCACCCCACACATCACATGGTCCCACATGATACCCACCACAGGCCACACATATGGAGACACCTTGTACAGTACCCCTCCATACTCTGTGTGGGCACCCACAACAGCCCACATCACCAAACACAACCACACCAACCTGTAGCCCACAGACACATGTGCCCATCACATACAGCCAATAGGGTGTCAGAATATACTCAACACACCTGTCTTAGTTGACTGTCGGCAGTCACAGTGCTGTTCCAGTCAGCAGGCTACACAAGGCGATAGTCACTTACATCCTGCTGTCCAGTAACTGGTTCTGCAACATAACCTATGCACACATGCCACAAGTCAGCAGGTATGGTGTGACTCCCATTCCATGTTTGTGTGACAGACGTTGTCACTCAGGGCACAGACTACGTGTGCAGGGACATGCAATAGCCCACCAGTGTTGTCGCCCTGCTGGTGTGGTCCATGCCCTGGGAAGCATTTTGCGTTCATCCAGACCTGTTACCACTGTACTACGAATGACTGTGTCACTCCCAACAGTTGTCCCTGCTTCTGCTGTCATTCCACAGGCATCTAGTATACGTCCACTTTGACAGACCCGGCCAAACAACATGATGCTGTGGCACAGTTGACCTGCACCTGTCAGCCCTGGGAGTACGGATCACATGTTGGTCTCTTGCTGCTTTTATACTGCCTGTCTTGCACAGTGCCCAATAACAGTCACCACCAGAACGGGAACAGGCTAGCGAGGCATGTGGTCATGTCACACAATGCTTGACATCATCCTCTGTGACGCATGCAGGCAAGGCACACCTGATACTGCACCACTGCAATATCTCTGCAGTGAATGGGACCTACCTCTTGGCTCTGCAGAGCACACCTGCATTGACTGGGTATAGACAGACCGTACCCCTCAGGCATGTACCTGGACTGGCACACCCACAGCTGAGGTGTCCCCATATTCCACTATGTTGTACATACATCCCGGCTGGTTACTTCGCACAATGCATCACAGGTGCTCCATGTACATATGACTGTGTCCTGAACTACTGCTGCTACTAATGTGAGACTGACAGTAACCCACACCTAACTGTGATAGCCGCACATGTACTGTCACATTAGGCGTACACTGTGCGTGAGTCATAACCTCCGCTCAGCTGGTTCGACCCATACACCACCTCCAAGACCAACAGTATCCTTGACATGGACACTACCAACATGGGACTGCTGTTCGACACCTGCGGTTGTCCCCTCATTGGTGGAATCCGAACATCTGCTACCCACCGTTGTTAGCCACATACCGGCACCACGCACTTCACGGCATACACAGTAGATGAGTACTACAACACCAACTACAGATGTCGTATGACAGCGGTAGTTGTTGTTGTGACACACGTGCAGGTGGACAATGCACATGCAAACGCTGAGACATACCCCAGTGCACTTCAATAGCACATACACGACAATGTGGTTCATGCTATTCCACACAGAGCCATGCAGGTACACACCAGAATACAGACGATACTCTGGGGGTGCAGTCCCATGGACATACTTTACAACAACAGGTGGGGGCTGTTACACAGTGGTGTATATTCCCATGGGCAGGGTGACTCACTGGTCAGCCTCAGTAGGGCCACAGGATCCCATATCACATACACCATAACTAGCTACATACACATTACTGAGACACATTCCAAGATGTACCACAGGGCATTTTGGTGGTATGTCAGTAGTCGTATGCAATACCCACATCTGCTCACACATACAACTGTCACTGTGGAACATGACAGTAACAGGTGATGTTGGCAACATCCTGTCTGATGGCTTCATTGATAACATTACACCCTCTCACTCCCTGCAGGGCCACATTCCTTGCAGGTACATTGTGGTGTACCTGCAGTCACACCTGCACAGTACTGACCTGCACTCTATATGTCCTAGGACACACCCCTTGTCACCCTGCAATATCCCAGGCTGTGATGTCCACAGAACTATGAACAGCATTTCTCCCCACTGGGACACCATATTCAGTAATAGCCTTGTACCAGACTTTGTGGCCCCTGACTGGCAACCAGTGACTGTAACACTCCTCACAGGTGGTGCCACACTACACGACTGGGACTATTGCCCTACACACCTCACTGGTCTGTTATGCACGGCTATAGGGCACATAATCATGGACATCATTCGTCGGTCTCTGTTGTGCCCCAGTCCTTTGATGCCAGCTGGGTTGGTCTTGTTGGGGCCACAGCATGCCTCCTACACCTGCTGAACACCTTTCCTACAGTTGCCAGAGTTGTTGATGACGGCACGGGTGTCCACACAGCGTGCATTGTCCTCTCGCTGCCATTCAGCACCGTTCTCCATTCTGGTATTGACTACATACACATCCACCTGCACATCACAACATATGTCTCCGGATGTTATGCAATGTGGCTAATGGACGGGACACATACACTGAGGGTGGCATACCAAATCACATACTGCAATCCAGTTACACTTGGCTTACCACAGTCCTCAGTCATGGGGCCCTCATGTTCGGTATATGCTTCCCTGAGGTACAGGCTACCACTGTGGGGACTTCCCTGCCTAGCTTTACAGACCACTGCATACCCAGCACTATTGTTGCTCCACCAGCTGATACAGACCCCATCCATACGGGTGTCACTGTGACAGATACCGATATGAACATCATGGCCTCTACCTGCATGACACTTGGTGTGTACATCACCTTTGCAGTACATCATCCTCCCACTGGTTATCACATAGGTGTTATTCCCCTACATACATGTTGCATTGTACATGTGTGTAAGACACATGTATGTCGCACACACTCCTGTGATTACCACATTGCCACTGTGGCATGGATATCCTTCTACATGTTCACACGTGTATGTCCTGGGTGTGTAGCTGGTACATAGGCACCCACTGTACATCTGAACACCGGACGTATACCCACATCCATGGGTACAACACCTCGCGTAGGGTGTACCTTACACAACAGCTTTACATACCCCAACATTAATACGCCATGATGTTTATTGAGCTACATATTATGGTGCAATCCTGATTTGTCTTTCATTGCGATTTTCTGCCATTTTTATATATTTCCTTTGTATTCCTGTTTGCACACACATGCCCTGTGGTTGTACTGTGAGTTACTGTGGACATGATATTAAATGTTGTTTTTTAGGTGTTGTGCATCTTTTCTTGTGCCATTGGCTGTGTATTTCTCCATCGGCATATGTTAACTTTGTAATACATGTGTGTCGTCTGCTTCCATAACTCCGATGTTCTGTTTGGGAAAATGTAAACCGTGTTTTTTGGTTTACATTTCCATGGGCTTGCACTACACCTGCACCACTTCGTGAATCGCTGTATGCCTTCATTAGCA
Organism: Protopterus annectens; assembly: GCF_019279795.1. Taxonomy (NCBI): domain Eukaryota; kingdom Metazoa; phylum Chordata; order Ceratodontiformes; family Protopteridae; genus Protopterus; species Protopterus annectens. Next base: position 242,124,769 of record NC_056726.1, read on the forward strand.
TGGTGCGACACTGCGCATGGGGTGATTTGCATACCTATGCCGAGGGCTGCGTAGCTCTGGCGTACGCCGGTAGTGCACGTGGGATTGGTTCGTACCTGAATCACTCGGCGGACATATTTGGCATTATGCCGCCTACGCTACGCCTGCGCCTGGCGCAAGCTTCATGAATCCGGGGGAATGTTTGTTATATTTCAGTTTATCAATTTTCACTAATGTGGACCTCTAAGCTTTTATGAAAATACATGTAATTAATTGTTTATTTTAAGTATTAGCCTGCTTTTAGTTGCCTCATACCTATTGTGCAGGAAAATAATTATTTTGTTTGTACATAAAACACAGTTCCATCTAATGGCAGCATGCTAATACATCAACAGTCCAATAATTCTTCATTCAGGTCAGGTACTCTCATAACATTTCTGAAATTGAAACTGATACAGCAAAGAAATGTTAAGAAACTGAATCTATAAAGCTGCAAAGTATCAATGCTTTAATGATTACTTAGAAAGATTAAAAAATAATGTTAATCCAGAATGCAAGAATATCACTACTATTACTCTCATAACAGAACAAAGCTTCTATATGAAAAATAATTTACTTTTCTGTGCTTAACTTTACAAGTAACACAATAAACACCACACTGATTAGGCTATTTTAAAAGCTTGGTATACTGAGAGAGGGATGGCAGAAGCCACCTGCTCTCACTACACGTAATTCACCCCGCCCAATTTAATACCTCACAATGCCAAGGTATTACATTGAATAGAGTTCTATTATGCCCAAAACAGTCTATGTTAATGAATCTAATTACCTATTCCTTTGTAAATATTGTTATTGATTTAACAATTTATATACAACTATATACAGAGAAATGTAGCAATCTAGGACAAAAACAATATTGCTGCTTTTAGTGAAAATACAATGAGCTCAGATAAGCAAATGAAAATTATATTTACATTTCATTCTTTATCATATTTCCTCAACAATATTTTCAATTTATTCCAACATCCACCATTATTAGTTTTACTCTTTGATCTGTTTGAGTACATGTTTTTCCTTTTTACATAGCATAGTGGCTAATTCTTTAAAATTCATGTGACAAAAGTGGTGATTCACATTTTCATTTTTAGTATTAGTTTTCATGGCAACAGGCATTAAAGTTCAGAACATTGCAAGTTGATTCTTACTGACTTTTTAGTAGCAGTATTGTTGATCTTGTTAAGCTACAGCTCTTATTCATATTTCTTTAAAGAAATTTTGTATCAGATTACCATAGTCAAAAATATATGTTGCTAGTCTGTGTATATTTCTTTATTACATTTCCATCAAACTGATGTGTTTTTTTTATTAAAATTGGTCATTTTATAGAGTATGGTACACATTCTATAAAAGTACCTTCAGCTGATGATTTCCCAATATAAACTGGAAGAAGATTAGTTCATTTTGAGATTAAGTTTCCATTATCTCCATATTTTAAATCATCCACATTACTGACCTCAAGAAAGTTGAAGTAATCTTTCTTGAAGTTCTTATTATTTAAGATCAATCTATATACTTGGAAACTGACATTGTACCTGTAAATGCTGTTTTTGTTTTATTGAAGCTTTTCTCCCCGGGCCTCCATTGAAAATGGGCTTACACCCAGATGGACAATCCCTGTCAACAAATGTAAAATAAAATAAAAAAAAAAATAAAATGTCATTTGATCTTTTACTAGAGAAATGAGATAATTAAATAATTCTGGGACAACTTTATTTTCATCATTATTGCAAAACATGTTTTTAATTATATTTTTGCTTGTTATTGTATCTTTCGGCTTTAGGGGTCGCCACAGCGGAACTCCGGTCCGCTAATGATTGGCAGTAGATTTTTACGTACAGAGTTGCCAGCTCTGATGCACAACCTTCAACGAAGGTACACCCATTCATGCATGTCTCCACACAGAAGACGCTTTAGCTGAGAATCGAACAGGACAACGTCAAACTGTGAAGCGACAACGCTACCGCAGCACCACAACCAGGAATCCAGGTCGCATGTACTATAGGTTATTAGCTTTACTAAGTTAGCCAAATATATTTGATTGTTATTTTATCCATTAACATCAGTTCATTTCAATCAAAACAATCAAACCATAGTATTATAAAACTTGAAGAATGACCCAATTAAAATATATATTTCTACTTTTTAAGTATAGGAGTTCTAAGATATAATTCATTTTTAAAGAATATCCATTTAAATAATACTTCAGTATCCATAAAAATATTGTTTATTGTTGCTAATGAATTATAGTTACTTTTTATAAATGAAAAATCAAATATCTGTTCATGTACATATTTCTGCTAGTCTTGGCATGAAGAGTTTATCCAATATACAAACAAGCATAGTAAATAATGCTACGAAGGCATACAATTCAATGTCTGGAAATCCTATTAACATCTTTCCTAAGGTCTTATATGATTACTATATGGTGTTCTTGTGATAAGGGGTGCCAAAAAAGGAAACCAATAGTCTCTCTTCTTCTTCATTAATATTTTTCAGGAATTGAAACTGTCAATTGTAATAGATACTGTATATATTTGTTAAAATGATCATTTTAGTTAAATTAGTATTTCTTCAAATGTAAAATAAACATTATTCAATTTCTTAATTTATTAATTTATTCTATAAGATTCAAAATTATTTTGAATAATTAAGTAACAAAAACCCATTTGAACAGTACCAAAAAAAAAAGAAACCAAGAAAATAAAATAAGCCAGCCACCGAGGGTCTTGAACACAATGAGCTCTACACCAAGAACACTATCTTATAAAAAACAGAATATTTATTTAACAGGTTAAGCACTTTCACCCCTAAAAACAAAACTGGAATTTCTTCAGAACAGAATACCAGCTCCACACCAAATATTTTATATAGAATGTTGTTAACACCTTGAATTCAATTCAATTAATTTAATTTAAAATAAACCAATTAACCCCACATTAAAAAAGAATAACAAGGCCAAACATCACATAAGAAAACACTGCAAAATCATGAATGTTTTCTACTAAAAACCAAAGCAAACAGGCATTTTGCATTAAAAATTAAAGACATTAACTTGTCTGCTATAACAAAAGCCATGGTTCGCAGAGAGCTTACAAAGCATCAAAGGGATCTCATTGTTGAAAGGTATTAGTCAGAAGAAGGGTATAAAAAAATTTCCACAGCACTGGATATACCATGGAGCACAGTGAAGACAGTCATCAAAAAGTGGAGAAAATATGGGACAACAGTGACGTTGCAAAGAACTGGACGTCCCTCCAAAATTGCTGAAAAGACAAGACAAAAACTGGTCAGGGAGGCTGCTAAGAGACCTACAGCAACACTGAAGGAACTGCAGGAATTTCTGGCAAGTACTGGTTGTGTATTACTGGTTGTGTACTACTACCCCATATGTCTGGACTATGGGGTAGGGTTGCAAGACGGAAGCCTTTTCTTCTACAGAAAAACATCCAGGCCTGGCTAAAATTTGCAAAACAATACATCAAGTCTCCCAAAAACATGTGTGAAAATGTGTTATGGTCTGATGAGATGAAGGTTGAACTTTTTGTCTACAATTCCAAAAGGTACGTTTGGCACAAAAACAACACTTTGCATCACCAAAAGAACACCATCCCCACAGTGAAGCATGCTGGTGGCAGTATTATGCTTTGGGGTTGCTTTTCTTCAGCTGGAACTGGGGCTTTAGTCAAGGTGGAGGGAATTATGAACAGTTCCAAATACCAGTCACTTTTGGCCCAAAATCTTCAGGCATCTGCTAGAAAGATGAAGATGAAGAGGAGTTTCACCTTTTAACACAACAATGATCCCAAACATACATCCAAATCAACAAAAGAATAGCTTCAACAGAAGAAAATGAAAGTTTTGGAATGGCCCAGCCAGAGCTCAGACCTAAATCCAATAGAAAATCTGTGGGGTAAACTGAAGAGGGCTGTGCACAAGAGATGCCCTCACAATCTGACAGATTTGGAGCACTTTTGCAAGGAAGAGTCAGCAAATATTGCCAAGTCAAGATGTGCCATGCTGATAGACTCCTACCCAAGAATACTGAATGCTGTAATTAAATCAAAAGGTGCTTCAACAAAGTATTAGTTTAAGGGTGTGCACACTTATGCAACCAGCTTATTGTACGTTTTATATTTTTTCCCCTAATAGATTTGTTTTTCAATTGAATTGTACAGGTTATAGGTCACATTAAAGGTGGGAAAAGTTTTGAAATGATTTATTGTGGTATCATTTTTTATATCACAAAAACCTTGCATTTTAACAGGGGTGTGTACACTTTTTATATTCACTGTATTAAAGTTATTGCTTATAAAATTCACAAAAGTGTTACTCGTCTTGTAATCTATTCATTTAAAGGATAGTTTTCTTTTGGCGTTTTTTCTGTCTGAATTTGATGAGTTACAGAGGTGGTGTTGTTTTAGCTCTGCTAGTTTAAATTCTCTTCCCTGGAAAAAATCTGATGATTATAGATCATAGAGAATACATTTTTCTTTGTAGGAGGCAGTATTATAGATCTATGTTTTTTCCAATTCCAAACGAAAGTGTGTCAGATAAATGTATTGCTTTATGTAACCATGTTGTTAAAATTTTAATTACATTTTCTCCAGCATATTTTCAAGTATGGTATAATTTCAGGCACTGTTCCTTATTATTATCATATCACCATATTTTATCTGGAAGCCAGTTATTTTGTTTTAATATGAACTCAGTTTGAGTTTCACCTTCTGTCAATCTCCCCTCAATGTCATTCAATGCATCCTCCATAATGCTTATCTGAGTGCTCTGTTGTTTCACAAGGTTTCCTATTAGATCAATCTGTTTCTTGCACTCTTCTTTAAAAGTATCTATTTTTATGCCTAACGGCCTTACATCAACTGGTGCCCTAGGCAAAAGGGCTTCATGGTGCCCCCTACCACACCACCCAGTGCCCCCATCCTGGCCTACCTGCACCAAATAAATACTGGAAAAGCGCCCCTGCTAGAGTGGTGCCCTAGGCGGCCGCCTAGTTGGCCTATGCCTAAGGCCGGCTATGTGCCTACGTTGCCCATTTTGATAGAAATACCCTGAATATTCAACACTGCTGTTTGAATCTCTTTTTTTTTTCATTGAAAATTCTTGTGAAATTATTTTTGACTGGCTCATCTTAAAGATTCTTCTTGACAAATCCATACAGCCACAACTACTTTTTCCCATTTTTGTGCATGGGGTCAGGGTGTTACTTCAACAGTAATAATCATCTAGAGCCAAGGTTCACACTGCCAGGAATATTTAAACTAAATTTCTGACAGAAAATTTGAAGTATTTTTAGATATCCTTGACACTTTCTATTCACAATTTTTCTATAAGTTATTTTAAATAGGGTCTCCACCAAAACATTGTATTTAAGTTAGGAAATCTGTCAGAATATATATATATATATATATATATATATATATATATATATATATATATTTATTTATTTTTTAATTTTCACTCATCTTTTTCATGCCCTTCCTCAGTGTGTATATTCTGAGTGTAGCCCATGCCTCCCTGTGTCTGGTCAAATTTCTCATGCACAGCAACTCCATTTGTATGTCAGAGTTGGTATTGCAGACAGAGGGAACCTGTCTGCAATGCCATATCTGACATGCAGGAGGAAATGCATGGCCATGAGATCATCTAGTGCAACAGCTCCATCTGTAGGGTATGTACAGCATACTAGTAAATGCAGCCTTGATGTTCAATATGATCATTATGCCTGCATTCATGCTGTTCAACAAGAGATGTGTGAATGCAGGGCCACTAGCCTGTCAAGGATTTCAATCTATTTTAAGAGCACAGTAAGGTGAGCACTCCCCAAAGGAGTTTGGGGACAGGTGGCACCACAGACAGCTGCACATGCTTGAGGGCCCAGGTGCTTCCTTTCACCAAGTCCCAGTATCTGCAATATACCTCTACCTGTATATAAAAGTTGATACTGAAGGCATTCTGGCTTCCTACCAGATACTGCCAACAGTACCTAGACCCACATACAGCTGTTACTTTTGCCATAACTTATTAAGTTTAATGGGATTCACTATTTAATCAGCTTGAACAATAGCAAACCTTACCAATATATAATATTGATTGGAATTAGGCATATGCTCTGGTAGTGTCCATTCAGTGTAAGTTAACTGGGACTGCTAGAGCCATATCTTTTACAATCATGTGTGGAGTAACTTCTTAGCATAGCATGCTACTCCACACAAACATGTTTTGTAATAAAGCCCATTAAGACAAAAAACAAACAAAAAAAAAACAAACAAAAAAAAAAAAACAAGTAAAGAGTCATTGTGCATTCAAAAGCAAGTAAGCTGGAACACTTGCACTTTATTAAAGGGTAATGTATATATTTCCTACAATGCCATCATCCATGTAAGTCTGTAATTATGTTTTCTAGATAGAACTTTGTTGTGCCAGGGTTTCTTTGGTTGGGTTGTAGATACACTTACTGTAGGATTATTTTGTTTTCTTTTGGGGTTGAACTTTGGGATTGAGACACACCCCAAATAAAATGGACACCAGTGTTTTAGTAAGGAGGAGGGAGATTGAAGCAAGTCATGCTCATATAATAGAGTCTTATTTTATTGATTTGGAGGCTTTAATAAATGACTGTTTAAGCAAGTAAGGAAGTATAATACATTTAAAAATCAGTGAGCTGGAGTACTTGCATGTTTTAAAGACCTATAAAATAAGGAAAGGGGCATTTTGTATCTAAAAGCCAGCAAGATTGAACAATTGTATATCCTTAAGGGGTAATTTGTATTTGTCCCATGATTCCTTCACCAGGGATAGTTTGCAATTGTGTTCTTTGAGATGATCCTCTGTTTTAGCAGGGTCTGTCTGATGGACCCCAATGTAATAGACTTCAAGTTTTTCATAAGTGGATTGTTTAGAAAATAATTAAGCTTTTTAATTATGATGTACTTTTAAACATGTAAAGGGACAAGACTAGTAGTGTCTATACGAAGTGAATTTGGGATTTGGAGGGGTCTGAATACAGTAATAAATGTGCATAAAAATAAGTAAAGTTTTAGTGTGCATTTGGTTAGGTCCAATATGCATGTATTATTTTTGGGGGGAGGGGCTTGAAGGATGTTTGGAACCCACCCTTAATGTAATGGACATCTGATTTTTCATAAGCTGAACTCTACATATGTTGTAGTTATGAGCCCAGCAAGAGTGTTTCAAAGAGTAGCTAAACTGTCTGCATATACTGTACTTATTACCTACACAGGAAAGAAAAAAAGGATGAAGCAGTAGAATCTAGCTTTATTGGTCTGAATGCATTAATAAAATCCTGTAAAATAGTAAAAGGGCATTGTGTATTTAAAAATGAACTGGAACACTCATATTCCCTTATTCGATAACTTGTATATCTCCCATGATGCCTTCATCAAGGATAACCTACAACTGTGTTTTTTGAGATAGTACTTTGATTTGCTAGGGTCTGTCTGGTGGCATCCTATATACATTTGCTGTGGGAATGATTTTATTTTTGGTTTGAACCTTATTTGAGATCCACTTGTAATAGACATCAGGCTTTTCACAAGCAAAGGCTTCAGCATACAGTTGAATTATTGCTATACTGACAAGCCCAAAAAGGGTAAAACATGTCAAGTCTAGAACTACTGACATATTCATTTGTTGGTTTGAATGCATTGATAAAGATTCTTAAAAAGCAGTAATGTATCAGGTTGTATTCATAAGCCAGCAAGCTAGACCACTTGCATTTTCTTAAGAGATAAATAGTATATTTTCCACAATGACTTCTGGAAGAGTAGTTTGAGTTCTATTTTTTCAGCTGTTCCCCTGCTGTGGTAGGGTCTTTTTGGTTGGGCCCTAATAGCATTTGTTGTGGAACTTTATTGCTTTTTCAGGAAAATGTATTACCTATTTCCTATAAATCCTTGACTATAATAAAGGATGGTTGTCCTAATTTTTGCTTGCCTTAATCTCATGCATTCTAATTTTAGTGATCACAAAATCTTTAGCCACTTTTGCTGCAGCTCAGTTGCAATGCAAGTCAGTAATTGACACTGACAAATGCTTATTGCTCATTTAACCCATCCAACTCTCTAGTATGCATTTTTATCAGCACAAGGTTTCTTCTTGCTTGATGCTAGCAGTGTTTTTTTTTCTACCATGTTTGCTAATGTTGTTTTTGAATGAAGATGTCTCCTATACATGTGCACCATTGCTTATTTACCCTAAGAGCATTATCACAGCAAATATGATCACATAAAAAGATATCGGAGCTTCTATGGACTATTGATATAATCAGATTTCTATCTTAAAGATATGGCTTCCAGCCAGTGTGAATGTACTTCACTATGCATGCATTAGTGCACTATTACTGCAAAACCTAAGGAGCCTTTGTGGAATTGGCACTAGCTTTTCTTTTATATTTTTCAGCAGTAATAGACTGCATGTGTACAGCATTTCATTTATTTATTTATTTTGCTTTGTTTATTTGTTAACCGAGTAAATGAATTGGTCAATAGACCCTTTTCAGACATGACACAGGCCTGAATGTACAGAAAGTGTATACATACAGTAATAATGCTAACAAATAATAAACACTGTAAGAATTAAAGAACATGCAAAATAGCATGTTTATTTACAATTTTGAAATAGACATTTTGCTTTAAATAGAAAAGAAACAACATAAAGTATATGTTACACACCAGACTGCAATTGCATTGTTACTATATTTTAGTGTGAAGGAAAAATAACAGCAGAGATCACTCATTGTCTTAGTAGCTCTGACACTTTTAGGTTTCATTCAGATGTTTACATTCAACTTTATCTTGCAAGTAAAAAATATTTGGCTTCTTCTTGATATTCACTGATTCCAGATTATCAGTGCAACTTTTCTAAATGACCTCACCCACAATATTAGTGAAATATGGGATATCTCAAAGTAAGTATACCTTCATCTTCAGATCTAGGTAGGTAATGCTGGTTTGCTATTGGTATTCTCAAGATTTGGACAAAGAAATAAAACAGCTTACTTTCTCAAGAGTTGTCTGTAGTAATTGTGTATTACCTTGTTAGTGAAAGGCCAGGAATGGAGATGTGTATTCAAATCTAAGAATGAACTCACTGATCCTTACAGCTTTTCCATCTTCTGCTGTTAAAAGCCTGGTTAGTTTGCAAGAAAACTTAAGCTGTTCTACAACTTTTCCTACTACATTGCTTTATGCAATTTAAAAGTAAGACAGATCTAGCCATAAACATAAATATTTAAAGCTGTATACTTGAGATATTTGATTTTTTTTTAAATTTTTTAATGCACAGTTGATCTCCCTGCATCAATTTTTGGGTAGTTCTAGAAAGTATGGTTGCAGACTTGGAAGGATTGGCAACAAGGCTGCTAGCTGTGAACCATGTGCATGTCTCATTAGACTTCTTGAAGTTTTCTCTGTGCTTTTGCAGTACTTTTCACCTCTTATAGTAAGTTCAGGTCATGTTTATACAAGGGGATTTGTATTCTTTGCACAAAGCAGAACCGAAGCTTAGCTATCAGGCTCTCTATGCATTTCCCCAAACTGGCATCCCCCCAGTTCAATACTGGGGGGCAAAAAAAAATTGTATGAAGCTGCTGCTACAAAAGTAACTAGTAGCTTGCAACTGTTAACACACCATACACGGTGCTTCAGCACTTCAGTCATGCCTGCAAATGCATAAAAGCATAAAACTATACTGGTGCTATACTATCACACCATCTGCAACTACTAATCGTGCCCCCTATCAGCTTTCACCTGAGGCTCCTGGTCCCTTCACCCTGCTCTAATAGCTCTGCAAAGACAGTAGCAGTTCATTAATGCACAAGGAAAATAAAATAGGTCCTATGACTGAGCTCTATAGAACTCTAGTTTGTAGTATGCCCTACTCAGAATAAGAATCTGTCATTCTTTCAGTGGAAGTACAGTCAAGCACAGTCATTTAAACGTTTCTGAACCACTTACTTGGCCTTTTCCCAATGCCTTATCTTTGCAGATTTGCAAGAGGTAAAGTGTGGTCAAATGTCACAAAACAGCTTTGCAGAATAACAAAGCTAATGCAGTTAGGCGAAACACTTTTCTATGCTGTTATAAATAATCTATGTAATATTACTGATGACTGTTTGTGTGATGTAACCATCTCTGGAACCATGATGTGCATGAACAAAAAGCCCGTACTTTGAACAATGTTTAAGTAGCTGCTTATAAGCAATTATCTCAAATGTTGCCACAGCTCTTATATTTGTTATTGATCTAACTCCATTGACTTCTTGTATTCAGGTTGTATTAGGTGGAGTAATTAATTCTGCATGTTTTAGCATCGGGGGAATCATAGCTGTGGTAAGGGAAATATTAACTATATGAGTGAGTGGTTTAGCAGTTAGTGTCAAAGCCATTTTTAGGAATGAAGGATGTTGCACTTCTATACAGTTTCCTTGTTAATCCTGCAGGTTCTCTATTTACTTAGAAACACTTGTGACAAAAACAGCTCTAAAACAGAAGGCACCTACAACCCATGTGTTATCTCCCCTGGCAGATGAATATGATTAGCGAATGCCGAGTGTGGAACTTGGAGTTAAATGAGTGAAAATAGATTCATAGGTGATTACTAGGCCAATGGAGCAAGAGCCTTTACAAGCCTAGCCAATAATACCCAGGATATGGCAATATTATATCGTAATTACCCAGATATGGGATGGGGTAGTATCAGGATAGTGGGTCTTTGGGTGTTGGAACCCTGAGTCATTTTACACTGCCTCTGTTCACAAGGGACATGGGCAGTACCCCAGGAATGTATTTATGGTTTCCCATCCATTTATTCAAATTCTTTTTGAAGAGAGTGAGTGACGGGCTTTGTGTTATGAAGATAGAAAGTTTATTCTGTAGATAAGGTAGCCTTTGGGATATGTATATGTCTCTCCAGCAAGTTCTGTTAAAAATAAGGTTCAGATCCATGAAATGCTTAACCTTCGTATAATTTTTCTTGCGAATATCTAACATTTTCATCAGGGTTGGATCAGAGAATGCCTTGTAGGTCAGGCATGTCACCTCTCAATAAACGATATAAGATGGAGTAAAGGGATAGGGCCTTTAGTCAGTCTGCAGAGGTTCATAGGTGTGTACTAGGCTAATGGTCCTGGAGCCTTTACAAGCCTAGCCCATAGGATTACCCTGGCATCATGTCACCCGACCTTAGTTCCCAGTGCCTCTGTCGAGTAGAGCCACTGGAGTGATCACTGGGGTGAATTTTTTATTTCCCATCCACTCATCAAGATTTCTCTTGGAGAGGGCCAGTGAGGTGCTCTGTTTGGCATGTATGGGAAGTCTATTCCAGAGCATGGGCAGTCTCTGGGTTATGAACCTGTCCCTCCAGCACTTTCTGTTGATTGTGGTAATGACGTTGAGGTCTCTGGAGCATGTGGTGCAGAGGGATTGGGATTTCTTTAGGTGTAGCATTTCTAACATAGCTGGATCAGACATGGCTTTGTAAGTCAAGCAGAGATTGCCTCTAAGTAGATGATATGAGACAGAGAATAGTTGGAGTTTTTTGAGTATGTCCATATAGGACAAGTGTTTAAGGCCTAGGATCCTCTTTGTGAGGTACTTTTGCAGCGTCTCCAGTTGTTTCAGGTGTCTAGTGAGGTACATGCCAAATGGGGCATTGTACTCGATGATTGTCCTAATGAGGGAAGAGTAGAGGGAGACAATGACCTCTTTCTTCCTGGATGCAAAACTCTTAGTAATGAGATGTAACACATAGAAGGACTTTCTGACCACAGTGGCAATGTGGTGGTCAAAAGAGAGGTTGCTGTCAGTCTGTGTTCCCAGATCTTATAATGCCTTATGTGTCCAGTGGACTACCATCAATGTGGCAATTCTTGGGAACCGGGTTTTTCCCAAAGGGGCTGATGACACATTTTTTGGTATTGAGCTTAAGGCCATGGTTCTGACACCAGTCTTTGGTCTCAGTGAGGCCTTTCTGTAGGATGTCAACATCACTTGGGGAGTTAAAAATAGCTCCCAACTTGCAATCATCTGCAAACATTGTCAGCCAGAGTCCCTTCATGTTGGCCTGGACTTCAGAGAAGTAGATACCAAACAGGAGAGGACCCAGGACCGAGCCCTGTGGGACTCCACTTGTGACTGGTCGGCAGTCTGACTTGGAGTCAGCTACTTTCACCCTGTGGGTTCTATCTGTGAGCCTGTTTGCAATCCAAATAGTGATATAGGGGTTGATGCCTAGCTTAGTGAGTTTTTCTATGATTCCTGAGTGGGGAATAGTATCAAAGTCCTTGGCCAGATCAAGGTAGGCTGTATGAACCACCCTGCTGTCATCCACAGCTCTGGTGAATGACTCAAAGAAGTTGACCAGGTTGAGCAGGCATGATGTAACCCTCACAAAACCAAACTGAGTGTGAGCCAGAGTTTGGAAATTCCCTATATCCTTGTTTATTAGGTCCATGATGATGCATTCCATAGCTTTGCATAGCAGACTCGTCAGGCTGATGGGACGATAGTTCCCAGGGTCTGTAGTCACTCCTCCTTTGTGGAGAGGGATGACTGTAGCAGTGTGCCATTTAGTAGGGACAAAGCCTGAGGTGAGGCTGTGATTGAACAGGGCACACAGGTGAGGTGCCAGTTCACTCTGTAGTTCATGTAGAACACAGCCAAGGATATTGTCAGGTCTCATAGAAGCTGTATTCTTGGCCTTGGACAGTGTTGTTTTAACCTGTGCATCAGTAATACTGGGTGCCTGGCAATCTACTGGTATTGTGATTGGTCATTTGGTGGGGAAGAGAGGGGTAAAGTTGGCACTGAATCTGTCAGCCAGTATATTGGCAATTATCTGTTGGCTCAGTATAGGAGGTACCATTGTGCAGTAGCTCAGAGCAAATCTGGGTATTGCCATGAAGATTCTTTACATAACTATAGAAGGCCTTGTGGTTGTCTTTACTATCTGCTGTAATTATGTTTTCATAGATAACTTTATAGGATTTGATGAGGGATCTCAACTTTTTGTTGGGGCTGATAAGGGAGTTTTTCCAGTCTTGGGACTTCACCTTATTCCACATCAGTTTCCACCTTCTGTTGTAGAGTTTGTTTATGGCAGAGGACCACCCGATTGGCTTCCTTTTTTTTGGAGGAGAGCGTCTTGGTTCTATTGGGTATGTTGAGATCCATGCATTTGTGTGCGTGTTCATGCAGTGCATTGGTGTATGATTTGGCAGTCATGCAACTATTTTCCATTTGCATGGGTGCCGTGAAGTTAGCCACCTCTGTTTTTAGGAGCCCAAAGTTAGCTTTGGAGAAGTTTTTCATGGTGGTTACCTTTGCAGGGGGGTGGGAGGGATGTGGATTTCTAAGGTGATTCATTTGTGGTCAGATTTAACCAGGGAGGAGCTGACTATTGGTGTAGAGCAACGGTCGCCCATGTTAGTAATGACCAGGTCAAGGATGCTGCTACCTCTAGTGGGGGTGAGAACGAGCTGCTCCAGGGCACTGGAATTAATGAATTCCAGGAAACTTTGGGCAAGTGTATTTGTACATGAGTAGTTTTCCCAGTTAATGGAGGGGTAGTTGAAGTCGCCCAGTATGAGAGTGTTAGGTTGGACCCTAATATTCTCCAGGGTGCTTAGGAATGTGGAGTGTGAGTCTTCGGACATAGTTGGGGACCTATAGCTATGATCTGAATCGCTGTCTTGCCCAGTGTTAGCTGTACCTGAAGAATCTCTGATGTGTTATGTTGGGCTACCAGTCTGGAGGTGTGCCCATCCTTTAGGAATATGGAAACACTACCTCCTTTGGAGCTTTGGTCCAAGTTCTGGGGCTGAAAGGTGTGGAATGAGTTATAGCCTGGCAGTCTAGGGGTGCTTTCTGCTGCCTTGAACCAGGTCTCCGATACAGCACAAATGTCGATGTTCTCCATTTTAAGGAGTGCTTTGAGAGAGTGCATTTTGAGATTTAGACGTCTAGCCTTGAGCGTCATGACCCTCAGATTGCATTTGTTTGTAGCTGTTACAGTGGTAATTTGGTCTTTGGAACACCACCTAAAAAGGCACTATAGGGGTGGCAAAAGCCTTGGCCAGTATCCAGAAGCCCAAGGGTGACAGATGCAGGCCATTTCTAGCAAAGCATCAAGGTCTGTCGTCATGTCATCCCAGGCAGACAGATACTGGATCCCCTTAGAATGACACCAGAAATTTAGCCAATTGTTGAAATCAATCATTTTCTACTTGTACTGTGGTATAATTCTGGGTGATGGTAGGAGGCTGCTCAGGGCTAGGGTCATACCCACCTGGGCTACATAATCTGAGAGCTCCTCTATATCTCTTTTCATGTAGTCCAGGGAGGTATGTCTTAGGTCATTCACACCCACATATGCAATGACAGACTCATATTTGTTCCTGTTGTTGAGGGATCTGAGTGCGTGCATTATGCGGTGGATCCTGGCACCTGACAGGCAGCTGACTGTTACTTTCTCCTTATTCAACCTAGTGAGTGGGACATCAGTGTGCCTCACTATCGAGTCACCTATGACTAGTGTGTTGGGCATGCTGTTTTGCCTTAAGGGCTTTGGTTGAGTGGCACACTGTTTAGGAGAGTTATGTGTCTCATGATTAGTATTGTGTTGTGCCCGTTGAGTGCATTTCTGCCTTAGAGGTCTCTGCTGTTTGGGTAGATTTTTATTGAGAGCCTCTGCGAAGGTGGGTGTGTGGTTTGTGTTTTTATGTGAAGGCAGTGCTGGTGTGTGTTCTGGAGGGCTATGTGTTCCATGTGGTGTGGTGCAAGTGTTGACCATCTCCTCTTGACCAGCTATTCTGGTCTTGGCTGGAGAGTGCATGGCTTCCAATTTGGATACATAAGTGCATATCTCACATGTCTGAGTGTTGGGAGGTAAGAGGAGAGGGATGTCAGTGTACATGAGGCAGTTGCTACATTGCCTCAGGATGCCCAAGTTTTCCAGGTTAATAGGAGAACACACAGGGAACTGACCTTTAGACATGCCTGGAGGGGTGAGCATTAATAATAAGTACTGGAGCTGTTTCCTTGTAGAATGTTTAGTGCTGGTAGCACTTTTGTGTGGTACAATAACTGCTACAAGAAGTCTGGTAAAGTGCTAGACGACTACCCTATTAAAAGTGCAGGAGAGAACTAGCAGATCTAAGGGAAAATTGAAGAGCAGACTTTTTGGTACTGCTCAGAAGCTTGCAAACAGTCCTGGATACAGCAAATATGTAGGCTAGATAAGCTATCTAGTGCTTACCACTCCCACTAATAAGCTAGAAGGCTTCCCTCTGACACAGAAAGGCTTAGGGGCTCAGAAGCTTACAAACAGTCTTGGATAACAGTAAATCTTTATCTGGACTTCACTAGTTACAGGAAAGGCGAGAAACAAGCTCAAATGCAGGCTTTTAAACCAGAAAGTTGAAAGAGATGGAAAAAACTGACCAGACGGCCAATGAACTATAATCTCTGGGCCAGAAACCACTCCTCTTTTGGTAGATAGGCTACCTAGTGCTTACCACTCCCACTGATGAGCTAGAAGGCTTCCCTCCAACACAGAAAGGTCTGGGGGGCTCAGAAGTTTACAAACAGTCCTGGATACAGCAAATCTGTATCTGGACTAGACTAGTTACAGAAAAGGTGGGAAACAAGGGTAAACGTGGACTTTTAAATTAGAAAGTTGAAAGGGATGGAAAAACTGCCCAAATGGAGAATAAACTACAATTTCTGGGCCAGAAACCACTCCTCTTGTGCTAAATAGGCTACCTAGTGCTTACCACTTCCACTGATAAGCTAGAAGGCTTCTCTCCAACACAGAAAGGTCTGGGGGGCTCAGAAGCTTACAAACAGTCCTGGATACAGCAAATCTGTATCTGGACTACACTAGTTACAGGAAAGGCAGAAAACAAGCTTATAACTTTTTTTTACAGAAAACCAGCTAAATCAGTAGTAAAAACAATTCAAATACAGTGCAAGCTAGCACATTTGAGTGTGTAGCAATATTAAAGCAAATACAGTTTAAATAAATGCAATTAAATTTAAAAAAGATCACTAAAAACAAGTGCAGAAAGCAGTAAATTAGGAAAAAAATCAAAATGGAAGCACTTAGAGTATCAGAAAACAATGCCAGCAAATATATATATATATATATATATATATATATATATATATATATATATAAAAATTCAGTCAAGCAAAAATTAAGACAGTGCAGAACTCCGTACAGTTAAAAAGTTCCAAAAAATATACTTATCAGCTCTATATTTCCAGATTGTTTGAGAAGCACACGCAGTCAGACCACAACGAGATTCTAGCAATGGTATGCAGGACTTTATGGAGAAGAGGTTTTGTTAAGGGTTTGTCCACAAGAGTGTAGAACACAAGAACCTTCTTAAATGTAAAGTAACTCGCCTGAAGCACAAGTGCTAAGACCAAAGCTTAAAATGCTTAGAATAACAGATACATTTAATTAGGCTACTAACAAGCAATATTAAATGTAGCAGAATAAAAGCACTTGGAACACTTTAAGAGCACACAGCAAAAATAAGGTAATAAAGTTTGAAGAACACGATTACAGTAAAAGTATCTGAATAAAGTGTACAATTTTTTTTTAAGTTTGGAGGGAGGAAACAGAAGGTAGTCCTGCACAAATAATATCACTACACTATGCTGAGTGATCAAATGAGATTGGACTGGGGCAGTGATCAAGATCAGATTTGCAGCAGGGGTGGACAAATCCAAAGCCGCCAAGTTTAAGACTAGAAGAACACTAGGGAGGGGGGCAGGGGGAAAACAGTGCACAGAACAGCAGCAAAGGACAGAAACAGTACAGCAAATATAAATAATAAAGCAAATATACAGCACAGTGTAAACAGAGTTGCAAAAGGTGTACTTACCAGTTTGGAATATCAGAAAGATCCCAACTCTGCTCACAGTCATGAAAATTCATCTGTCTGCTATATCAGCTCTGCACAAATTCACAGAAATGCCGTTTGTAATGGAGGGACAACACAGAAAATACACCTCAGGCAATCACTAATGGCTAAGATGGGCTGGCTCAACAACCCCCACCTGAACCTAGCTTCTGAGTTACCCTGAGAAACAAAGTGCACACAACAGCAGCAAAGGACAGAAACGGTACAGCAAATATAAATAATAAAGCAAATATACAGCACAGTGCAAACTGAGTTGCAAAAAGTGTACTTAGTTTGGAATATGAGAAAGATTCCAACTCTGCTCACAGACAGGAGAATTCAGCTATCTGCTATATCAGCTCTGCACAAATTCACAGACATATGTCTTATGCTTTGTATTTTTTTAGTGAGAAACCTCTGGGGCTACTCCAATTGATGTAAGTGCCTGGTTAGGTACATGCAGAAGGGAGCATTGTACTTGATTATGGGCCTGATGATGGCTGAGTACAATGGCCCTATGACTTGCTTTGATCATGATGCCATGTCTTTACTTATAAGTTGAGCCACACAGAAGGATTTTCTCACTACCATAGTTTAGGTTACTATTTATCTGCGTTTCTAGGTCCATCATCAACTAGGTCTACTTTTAGAGGTGTGCTATAAATATTATAATTTGCAGGGGTATCTGATGTATTGAAGGGTATGATTTAGTCTCAGACCATGGTTTTGGCATCAGTAGTTTGTCATTTTTTGGCCTGTTTGTAGGATGTCAACATCATATGGGGATTCACTGACTGGTCCCAGCTTATAGTCATTGGCGAACTTAGTGAACCAGAGGCCCCCAGCATTGGCCTTCACATCAGAAAAGTATATACCAAACAGGAGGGGTCCCAACACTAAGTCCTGTGGGATACTGCTAATAACAGGTTTCTTATCAGAAGTGGATTCACCTATCCAGACAATATGCATCCTGTCAGTGAGCCAGTTTGCTATCCACCTGATGATGTTGGGATTTATGCCTAATGAAATACATTTATTTATGATTCCCAAATGGGGGATTGTGTCAAAAGCTTTGGCCAGGTCCAGATAAGTGGTGTGTACCATTTTCCCCTCATCCATAGCCCTGGTGACTTTCTTGAAGAAATCCACCAGACTGAGCAGGCGATATCTCCGTTTGACAAAGCCAAATTGGGTTTGGCCAAGTGTTTGGAGATTTCCTATGTCATTATTGATCAGACCCATGATAATTCTTTCCATGGCCTTGCAGATAAGATTGGCCAAGCTTATGGGTCTGTAATTCCCTGTGTCATTTCATGGGCCCCCCTTGTGCATAGGGATGACTGTTGCAGTTGAATTGAACTTGTTGGCCAGCAGGTTTGCAATAGTTTCAGGCTCAGTATAAACACTGCCATTCATGATTAACTCATCACATTGTTGAGCATTTCCCCTTGTGTTACAAACATAATTAAAAATGCCTTGTGGTTATCTTTTACCAGGGAGGCTATCTTTGCATCATAGTTTGCTTTGGCAGATTTGACCAGCTCTCTACTTTTATAGACCGGTGAGTGCCTTTTTGCACTGTTTTCTCTGTTCCTTCTTGCCTTTGGAGAGGATTTTTCCTTTTGTTGAATAACCTATTTATGCTAGGGGTCCACCAGAGTGGTTTATTTTGACAGTAATCATAGATTTAATTCAGACAGGTACTGCCTCCTCTATGCAGCTATGAATATGGCTGTATAGTATTTTTGGGGTTTATATTAGAAGAGTGAAAACCCTAAACCGCAAATGCTCACATGAGATAAAATGCCGGTGATCGAAGTTGCTATTGTGGGGGGATGTGCCCCCCACACACCCCACTAAATATATATTCTAGCTCTGAGGTCGCACTACAGTGAGGACAGGGCAAATATCCCACTCCTCACTGTAACATGACCCCGCAATCCCACTTTCGATTCCCGGCATTTTCACTCATGTGAGCGTTCGCGGTTTAGGGTTTTTGTTCTTCTAATATAGACCCATGTTTTTGTGTACAGCACAGAGTGGGCCTCAGTGTCATCCTGGTTCAGATGGGCTTTGAGGTTTAAGAAGCTGTCACTTAGTTTGAGGTGATTGGTATTAGCAAAGTTCTTAACATGTTTAGAGTTTGGTGTTCTAGGTAAGTTTTAATACTTAAGGAGATCATTTTGTGGTCAGATCATACCAGGGAGGAGTTAATGCATGAGAGGGAGCAGCATACCCCCATGTTCATGAGCACTAGGTCTATGATATTTGTACCTCTAGTTGGGGAGCTTACTAGTTGTTCCAGAGTGTTTGCATTGATGAAGTCCAAAAATATCTGAGCAAGTAAATTATGGGTTGTAAAAGTCTCTCAGTTTATGGATGGGTAGTTGTAGTCACCCATAAGTATGGTGTTAGGCTGAATGTAAAGAGATTGCAGTAGGTTTAGGTAGGAGTTGTGGTTTTCCAGACTCATGTTAGGAGATCTGCAGTAAACAAGGATATGATAGGGCATCACACCTATGGTTAGTTGGGCATGGAGCAGCTCAAGCGAGTCATGTTGTTGGACCTCTCTAGCCATGTACTTGTCCTTCATGAACACTGAGATACCGCCTTCCTTAGTCTCATTCTGAACTGAGGGAGATCAAAATGTATGAAAAGCATTGTAGCCTTTGATAGCCAGGTACTCTTCATGGTTCTGACCAATGTTTCTGTGACTGCACGTATGTCTGCATTCTCCAGGGTGAGGAGTGCTTTCAGGTAGTGCAGTTTTTTAATGAAACTTCTAGCACTGTGTAGCAGTACCTTTAGGTGGTCGTGAATGATTTTCTTTATGTTGGAGGCTTTAACAACTTGTCACAGCCTAAAAAAGACACTATAGGGATAGATACATTTTTTTCCAGTATCCAGAAGCCAAGTGGTGACAAGTGCAAATCATCTCTGGCAAAGCATTGTGGCTTGTCGAGCATGTCTCCCGAGGCTGACAGATATCGGATGTCCTTGTTTTGACACCAGAAACTAAGCCAGTTGTTGAAGTCAATCATTTTTTCTTGTACTTTGGCATCATGATTAGTGACTGCAGGATGCTACTCAAACCTAGAATAATACCTACCTGGGACACATATTCAGAGAACTCTATCATGTCTCTGTTCATATAGACTAATATGGTACTTCTTAGGTCACTTATGCCCACATGGATTATGACTGTGTCATACTAGTACTTGTGGATTAAAGACCTAAGTGCATGCCTGATCTGGCTGATCCTGGCTCCAGACAGACAGCTCACTGTGATCTTCTCCATGTATGTCTTACAATGGAATCCCCAATAACTAGAATGTTTGGTTGTGCGGTATGTTGCCTTAAGGGCTTAGAAGCTCCGTTACAATGATTTTCAGAGTTAAGTGTTGTGTGAGGCTCTGTCTTTTTTGATTGTGTGTGCAGGGCCACTGAAAGATGTTTTTAGGAGGTCTTGGAGGTTTGGGTAGTTTACTTGTGAGTACCAGTGCATATGTGGATCTATATGTTTGTTCCCTAGTGTTGGTAGTGAGTGTTTTGGGTGTAACGCTGACTACCTGGTTTTCATTTTTCTTGTCTGCATGTGAGAAGTTTGCCTTCAATGGCATTGTGTATCTACATCTCTGACATATTGTGTTTGTCTGTTCTAAAATTAAGTGGTTGTCAGTGAACATGAGGCAGTTACTACATTGCCTCAGGATGCCCATATCCACCAGGCTACAAACTGAGATGACAAGGAAGTGCCTGTCCATTATACCAGATCCTTAGATGGAAATGAGCAGGAGAGTTTAGTAGTATACTATAGAATGACCTGCACTGGTGCCACCCTCTACACAACCCAACAGCTCTTTGAGCAATGAACAGTGGGCGACTATGAAGAGCATTTCCTACAGAGGATTTTAATCTGGAGAAGTTTGCATATATACAGGGCATGGGTAACCATGTTTGCACATCACACAAATGCAAGGCTTTTATACCAGCAGGATGAAAGACTTTTGCACAGTTAAGCCCTTAGGCCAATCAGATAAACACATAATAAGCCTTCCACCTGCAGTTCCCAACTTGGATTGGTTGAATCAGTCCTCTGATCCCACCAGAGTGAAGAATAAATCCCTTTTGAATGTAAAATGATCTGGTTTTGAGCTCAAGCGCAGTAACAAATGCTTTACAACAAATGGCAGAACTGTAAGTTCACAGACACTGAGAAATGTTCCCAAATAGAGAAAAATGTGTGCAAACCCTGGGAAATGTTCCCAAATACAAAAAAGTGCAGAAACATAGGAAAACTTCTACAAACACAAAAATGTTGCAAAACTCAGAACAAACAGCTTTTGCATATCAGAGGTGGTCAGAAAATATCAGGATACTGTTAAAAATGACCTAAGAGCAGTAGAGTAACAAACAGATGGCATTTATTTAACAACTGTAGGCAGAAAAGCAGTGATAAATTCAAACAAATTAATAAATGCAGCATGAAACTGTTAAATAGCATTGAGATAGAGTTAGAGCATTTCAACTCCTACTGTTGCATTACTTGGTCTACCTTGTTGTGATTGTGCCCAGGTTTAGACACCAGAAGCAGGGTTGTGATACTCCTAAATTTGTGGTTTGGTATCTCTCAATGTCCAACTGTGTTTTCACTTATTCTGTGCTATATTTTGGTGTCCAGCAGGCATGGCATTTTTCAGATTAATAAAAGCATATCTTGTTTTACCTTGTGACCACTTAAGATTCCTTAGTCATATCAACATTACAGTTTTACCCTCAGTGGCTTTATGAATGTTTAACTCAGATTTCATCTTTTTTAATACATCTTTTAATTCATTTGATCATGCACTTTAAGGATGACACGTGACTTCCATCCTTGCCTAGAGTTTTATTGCCTGATTTCTTGATACTCTGAGATCATTTAGATTACTGCATCATCTTTCTTCTATGGCAAAACTACATTATGATTTTATTGTTGGCTACAGATTAAAAGTGGTTGACACTTCTGGCCATTTGGTTAATTCATCCAGCCTTAAAACTTCTTATCTGACCTAGATGTGCATGTGATAGATCTCAGAGAATAAGAAACTTTAGCTTTGTTAGAGTTGCATTTTAAAAGATCCAGATCTTATCCTGCTAGATAAACTGTCTTTTGGCTTTTCCTGGTAAGGGGTCGCCACAGCGGAACTCCGGTTTGCTAATGATTGGCAGTGAATTTTTATGGTGTCAAGTTGTCAGCCCAGCACCCAACCTTCAAGGAAGGCACACCCACTCACGCACCTACCTGCATGTCTTTTAAAGTAAATTAGACCGCGGGGAGGTCATGCAGACTCCGCATAGAATAGCCAATTGTTTATATTCATCTGTGTGAGTATTAATTGATTTTAGCATATCCGTAGCTCTGTTATGGATTCATGTATTTTAACAATAGCTTTACTGTTATGATAGGAATACTCCAATGGTGGTCTTTTTATTATTCAATCTCAGCTACTTACATCAATATCTCAAACCTCCAGAACACTTCATATCCTGTACAGACATGGGGTGGATGACAAAAGTGAGCCATGGAGGCCATTCCTGGGCACTCTACAGTGGGGGCCATTATGCATTCTTACCAACACCCTGGAGCATAATGCACACTAAACCACTTCCAACTGTTCTGTATGTTGTTCCCAGCGTTTCTGGTGAATATATCTTAGGCATGTTTGAGTGATTGGTACTTCTTAGACCCTGTACAGCACTCTGCACATGAATGTAAAAGCCATCTGCAGCAAGCCTAGCTTGAACAGCGAACGTCTTACATGATGCAAATCTTGCATTCATAATAGAGACAGACAGATCAGTACTCTGGCCTACATTTGATGGATTATGTGCCTCCATATGTTGGTGTTATTCAGTGCCCTTGACAGGACATGATTCCTGGTGGTAGTTATCTGTTTTAGATTAAGTGCTTCATGTGGTCTAGGTTGCCATTTGGAATGTAGACTCTTTTCAGAATATCATAGATGCAGGAACAAACTTCATCACCTACCACCTTCATGGCTGTATGGCAATTTTCCTAGAAGATATCACCAATTTTCTCACTACCTCTGTATGTCATCAGAACCTTTTTTTTCTGGTGATGTTTAACCTATGGGGCAACCAGGAACCAGTGGTTGTCATTAAAGAGTTCTTCTGCATTACGAATGTCTACAGATTTTCTGGTGGATAACTTCTGCAGCCAGTCTGGGTCATACTCCAGATTTTATATTCCAAAATAAGTGACAACCTCAGACTTCATAGTTAAAGTAAACCCCTCAAAACTTCATGTATTAATTCTCCCCTTTATATTTGTGGAATGACAGAAGTTAAGTAATGTTTTACCTAATTTATTTTCTTTAGTACTCCATCTACTTTTCTGAAGTACAAGCAAACACAGGAGGGTTATGGCTGACAAAGTTTGCAGATGAACATCTGACACAGATATCCTTCAGAAGGGCCTCACAGAAACGGATAACTGGTGCCAGAGCCATGGCCTAAAGTTAAATGCCAAGAAATGCTAAAGTAGTTAGGAAAACCTTCTACATTGCCCACCTGATCATGAAGGGATTCACATCTAGATCAACCCATTCAGAATGTATCTGACCCGACACCTGCAGCAGCTGGAAAGGCCCCCCTGATTTGATGAATATGCTTCACCTCAAAAATCTAGATCCCACAGGAGACTTAAACCTTGACACAGTTATTAATAGAATGTGCTGGAGGGACAGATTCATCACCCAGAGACTCCTATGCTGTGGAACAAATAATAGGCATAGTTTTATTCTATGAACCTATGAACCTATGAACCTATTTGCTCTTCTTGGAGACCAGTGCAGGAAGTTCACATGAGTTGATCTTGGACTACAACAAGTTGTCGTCTTCTGCAGTGGGTCATGTATGTCTTGTTCTCCTCAAGCTGTGTGAGCCATGGCTTGACTTCAGGTTCTGCTTCTTGAGATGAGAGGGACAAATGTTGAAATGCAGATAGTGACACATTGGTCTGTAGAGTGACAGCCTTGAATTGATGGACATTATATCCTTTATGAAGGCAGATTTTCTGCCTAGGGACATCTTGGCAGCAGCAAACTGGAAGACTATGCTCTTCTGGATGCTGCATAAGCTTTGCAAACAGGCCTACCTTACCATGTGTACAGCTTTTACTTCGCAATGTTGTTAGTGTCAGCTGGCTGGTCAATTTTTAGATGGCAAAGTTGCAGCTGCCTTCTAGTACTTTTATGCTTTAGTCAAGCCTGAGATCAGTTTTTCTAGTTTATGGAAGGAGTTTTGCTGTTCCGTTTGTGGAATTTTAGGTACTTACCCTACAACTCAATGGATGGTCTTGTGTCACTCTAGGTTTAATAAAGCCTGCCCAGTTGTTCTGAGTACAGTTATTTTTTAGATCTTAGAGTCGGCTTGGAGATGTAGTATTTTTTCATCTTTTTGAAGGAGGCGTTCATTATCCAGACCTCCAAGGCTTCAATAATTCTGCCACATTTCTAGGTTGAAAATTTTAGGTAAAGTTACTGAAGGAATTCTATGTGCAGCCTGAATCCCATTTAACAACTCCTGGAATCACACAAATCAAGTTTCTGCAGCTATTACAGCAAACACACCACCCGTTTTAGGGTTGTTAATTATCAATCTTTTGGCCGGACATGAACATTTTTATTTACTACTGAACATTTTTATTCAATAATAGCCCTGCTTCATTTCTCTGCAGTATCTGACATTGTAGAATATGGTCTACTAATAGAATGTTTTGACTGTCACTATGGTCTCGCCTCTCCTCTTCTGCTCTGGATGATTTGCCTCATACCTATCTGGACATATCCAGAAGATGGTATGTGGTCTGAGTACCTCCAACTCATCTCCTCTGTTACTATGAATATCTCAGGACTCAAGTTTGGGGTCATTATAGTTTAATATATTTATGCTGATCCCTGGAGATCTTACTACAAGGAAAGATTCGAGTTTCCACTGTTAAGCTAATGGCATACAGCTGTACTATTCCTTACTCAGGACAGTATGGTGAGTGTGTATTCCTTGGTAGATCCCTTGGATGCCATACACTACTGGTACTGTTATAACATGTTGAAACTCAATGCCTCCAAAACTGAAACCTTGGAAGTGCACCCCACCTTCTGATAGCCCTCTACTTTGCTACTGCCACCACCCCCATACATCCTCTACATAGGCAATAAAATGACAGCTTAGATGCAAATTGCTAACGCTTGTCATTATTCTCAGTAACTGGCTAACATTTAGGGAGTGGTGCCCATCATGAAGTCATCCTGACTACACCTGAGAAACACTGCTAGGATAAGCATTTGATGCTTCCCTGATTATCTCTTATTGCTCACTCATGTTTCTTTCCAACTTAACTACTGCAGTGTCCTTTAGTCTAGGCTTCTTGACAAAGCCTGACCAGCACTGATACTTTTTGGTATGCACAGTTACCAAAATATTAAACCTGTGTTGTTGGGGTTATACTGGTTGCCAATCTAGTTCTGCACCGTATTTTTAAAATCCTTCTTATTCCTGTATGATTTGGATCCGTCTTTCAAGAAGAGACTGAGTGTACTCTATTGACCGCCACATGCAATGAGCACTAGAACATTGAAGCTTCTAGAGATTCCTAAGGCATGGCTCTATCTAAATCATTGCTTAGCCTTTTGCTTATCAGGCACTGAACCTCTGGAATTTAGAGAAGCACTAGCCTTAGAAGTGATTCACTTTTGCCTGCTTCAAAAATCCCCTGAAAACATTAACTGTTTCACCAAGCTGAAAAATTATGACCCAGTAAATCAGCATTTACTTCAGCCATAAACATTTTTATTTAACTTTATTTTTATTTTATAAATATGTTTAGTGATTAAGCAAAAAAAAAAGTTGAAGGGTAGTGGTGGTGGGAGACGTGAGGAAGCATTAATGCACAGAATAGAAGTACCAGTAGGAGGAAAGACTGAAAGGGAACTGTTGGAAAGAAATGAAGTCTTCCTGTTGAAGGGGAAAAGATGGTCAGTATGTAACATGGAAGCTAAAGCAGAGAAGATATATCCTGACACACTCTGTACGGGATTTGAATGGTGGATTAATGCTGGAGAAAAGAGAGATGAGAGACTGGAGGCTTTCCACAGTGAGTAACACAAACAAAAAAAGAAAAAAATACCAGAGTGTTTTGAGAGAGAATACATCTACATGAAGTAATTTTCAAGACTGGATATGGATACAACAATGGAATGCTGTTAAAAGCATCAAAGTGGAAATCCATGGAAAAGATACATTTTGCATAATTTGTCTGATTATTTATCAGAGAACAGATTCAGCAAGAAAAGGAAAGGATTTTAATTCCTGTGGAGGCTGGAAGGGCTTTATTTGAGTCCATCAGAATTGCCCAAATGGTGTTTCAAAGCAACATGATGGATAAGCTGCAGATCCTTAAAACTATTACTCTGTCTCTTTACATCTGTGGACTTCAATGTTTGTATAACCAACTGGCTGCTGTTTATAATAATGCTGACGACACTGTCCCAATCTGTTACTGAAACTATATGAGCCATACTTTAACCTTTTATTCTTTAGGTTGTTGTTCTTTCAGCTATCCTTATTTAACTGCAGTTGCCTTGCAGAGGTAACGACATATACTCTAAAGCTTACTTAAAGAAATAGAGAAATAGGCCATTATATCTGTATGCCTAAGTAACCAACTGTCAATATAATTTGTGCCAGAGGTCCTCCATAACCAAATGTCTATGAGTAACTATCCTTGCTAAGACTATCCAATGTACAAAGAAAGTGTTAGTAAAACATGGCAAAATAAGAGGGAATGGGATGGGGAAAATGGCTTCCTACTGAAATATTGGCTCTCAAAATGCTGAGTGCTGACAAGCTGGAAAAAATAAAAAGACCAAAAACCCAGGAGAAGAGTGAATTTTGAAGATTCCTCTTCTCTTTTAAACTTTTGCAAAGGGAAAAGCCCCCTAAACTTATATATAATAACTCAGAGATAACCATACCTCAGAGAAAAGGGAATATTCTGAGAAATGGCCATCTCTCACTTACTATATGCACATCCACATTTTGGTCAGTCTCACTGTTTTGGAAGTCGCTCTAGGCTAGCAGGTCCAGACATTTCAAATAGTTTCCAGGAAAACAGGAGGGGCAGAACACAATGGAAGGAAGACGCAAAGGACTAGTGGTATGGCAGTTTATACAGCATATAGTAGAAAAGAATTATAGTCAATCAGGAAAGATTTCAAATGAGCTAAATACATGGAAAGAAAAAGGATACATCCTACTAGAAAATATTAATGTACAAAGAACAATGTCATCTGTTTAATGAAGCATATTCCAGTCTCTTTTGAAAAGAATGCACTGAAAGCATAAAAGACTGAAACCTCTAAATGGCAGACTGGGAGGCGAAGAGCAGCAGGATATAATAGACAGTGTGAAATGCAGAAGAAGAAGAAGAAGAAGATGGAGGCTCCCATACCTTGTAAGAATGATTAATGCATACAACATTAATCAGTGACTAAGGGACAAAGTAAGCAGAAATGAATGGTGCACAGAAGCATGGGATTCAGAGGGAAAACTAAGAAAAAAGGGGAGGGCAGCCAACTGAAAGAATGAGGTGATAACAGAGAAGTATGAAAGAAATAAGGGGAGTGATAAACCACAGCTGGGGTATTCAAAAGAGTCCAAATGGACAGGTTAAAAAAGAAGGTGCTTGCAAAGGATAAAAGGGATAACAGACAGAAAGAAAGGACAAAAATACCTTAGACTAAGAACATAACAGCTAAAGTATGGAATAAAGAAGGTCAGTTGGTGAATGAAGAAGCTGACAGAGATTAAGTAGCAAGTGTAAAGGAAGTAAGTGGAGATAAAGGATAGCAAGATAAGCAGAGATACATACTACCTTTTTTCAAAAATGGGAGGATTCAGAAGGAGGCAGAAAAAGAGGGTAGAATATACAGAAATGTGATAGAAAATGGCTTTATGGGTACTAGCAGGTCTACATACACAGTGGAAAACACAGAATGACAGCCTTTTCAGAAATGAGTGGAAAAATGCATATGGAAGATGGGGAATAAATTGAGAAGGTTAGGATTAGTTTGGGACCAGCAATGGAGTACTCTACACAAATAGATTCTCATGCTAATTACACTGAACAAAGTGAAAGAAAAACAGGATGAAACATACTGGAGCCGTGCCTCAGAAAAGGTTAATGTGTTCCATATATCCTGTTGGTGTGTCTGGATGTGAAGGGAAAGGTAGTGGGTAAAGAATGGAAGTGGAACCGAATTAGAAGCTGTCTTATTGATATAGAGGAAAAAAAGGAGGACAAGTCTTAGAAAATGATCGAAAATCTCCTACTTATGACAAGATGGGGTGAAAAGCACTACTGCCTAGAAATGGAAAAAAGAGACAGAGGTAATTAAAGGAGGTGGTGAAAACAGTGTCCAAACAATAAACAAGTTTAGTGCATAGAATGGGATGAGGTAGAAAGGTGTGTGTCTACTTAAAGAGTGGACTGAATTTCATGGATGAAGTAATCAAAAGCTCCTAACAGGAGGTAATGATGATTCAAAGGGACTAATATCACAAGGCAGATATATGGGATTTCTGAATATGAGAACAAATTTAACAAGTTCAAGGAAGTTAGTGGCCTATCATTAGGTGTAACTCTCTCCATGATGTTTGTTTGATTATCTAAATGTACAGTCGATGATTCATTTCTATGTAAATCTTCAGTTAAGTATCTGAACTAAATGATCCAACACTACAGCAAGATGAATGAGACTGCAAGATATAGCCAAGAAGGTGAAGAAAAATGCAGCATGTTGAAGAGAATTATGTAAAGTAAATCATTATCATGCTGCACAAGTGTTGCAACTTCTGTTGAGGCAGAAGGTTGTACACTCCAACAATGTGTATGCAGTGGTGAGACATTAGAAAAGAAGGGCTGGAATAACACACATTCTAGACACCCTGGCAATGCTGAACAAAACCGATGTAGTGAATGTCAGGTACCCAGCCAAACTGAAGTGATGCCACCAGTTCCACATTATACAAAACCATCAACTGAATGAACATAAGCTCCTTGATCCTTGATAGGTACAAGGAAAACATAGTTATGTTGGGCCAGGTGTCTCACATGCTTCATGGGAACTTTACACCAAATGTATCACAAAACAGAATAGTCCTGCTTCAGACCAAGGCTGCAGCCGCTCATCACTTCCCAAGCTACAAAGTTATCCCAGCAGTCTACCTATGATATGCAAAGCACATTTCAGATAACTGCCTCAAAGAGCAGTAAATGCAGTTCTACTGATGCAAGTGTGGGTCTGTATCACATTTTACTGCATCCACTCTACAATGGACTGATAAACTATCACCCATGCATTCCATAAAAAGGCAGATCTGCCAGTGTTGCTACTCAAATCATTATCTATCCATATGGCTTCAGGCACTCCTAAGGTGAAGAGGGGACGGCAAACATCAAAAGTAAAGGGGCTCATTCTATCATCTGCTATGAAGTATATAATGTGGACTGAATTTTCATGGATATCTTTTGCAAGTATCCACTGAATGCTCAAAATCTCCACATCTAGAAGGAAGGAAGATGGCATAGAGTTTTAGCAAAGGGACACATAACACCAGCATGTCTTACTGGTAAGTACAAGTGCTACAAATGGCTCTTCTAAGACTGCCAAAGCCAGGTACAAACATATGGGTTCAAGGGAAAACTACCAAAAACTAAACATGCTCTCTACAGTCATATGCCTGGAAACCCATACGGAGGTCTACAATCTACTTACCACCCACCACCACAAATTCACTGAGGGACACAGTACTACAACTACAATAGCAAATTTCCACCTTATCTCCACCCTGCTTTATGCCTATGCAATATATACCAACCTAAGGCAATGCGATCTAAACAAGCTAGAGACCTGCTACAACAAAATTGCCAAATTCGCCACAGGGGCATCCTACCGTAGTCACCACTGTCTCTCACTTGCTGTACTGGGCTGTCTTGAACTCCCTCACCTCCTTCAATGGTATCAACTCTCACTCACCCACAAACTAGTAAACCATCCACTAAATGTCCCATCCCTCCAGAATCTACTCCAACCCTATCGCACCACCAGACCACTAAGATCCAGCAACAAAAATCACTTGCAGATCACTAAAGCCAATAACTCTGCTGGTGAAGCACTATTCTCTAGCACCATTGCCAAATTATGGAACTCCCTCCCTCCCACAATTACCTCCATACCATCATGCACCCACTTCAAACCTTTACTAAAAGCGCACCTAAATACATACTGGCTATGCCCTTGCAACTCCCACTCTAATATCACCCACCCCATCCAACCACTACCTTTCTTTCCACTCCACTAACTACCTTGATTATGGCAAGCTCAGATACTCATAAGCCTAGTACTTATTATACAGCAGGAACTTCTTACTGTAACATTTGTTAATATCTGTTATGTACTTCACAGATAGATTCTAGTTGTCTACTGATGTACTATGTTCTTCATCTGTAAATATGTTGTAAGTAATTGCTATGTAAATTGTTAATCGCTATGTAATCCAATGTAACTACTGTCTGTTTATTTTAACTGTGTAGCTTTTCTCCCCGGGCCTCAGCTGAAAATGGACCTACCTCCAGTCGGGCACTCCCGGTCAACAAATATAAATAAATAAATAAACTACACTGTTAGCTTTTACTGAGAGCCTCTAAGATTTCTGGAAACAAAGTAAACTTACTGGTGTATATGCGCATCATTCTAGGTCTTTTATTTAATTAAGCCATCAGATGCTTTTGCACACGCTATCACTTCACAGTTTGATTGAATCAAATCATTATGCAAGCTTGCTGGCCATCTACACAACAGACATTATTGTGCTAACAGTGTGCAGTGCTGTGCTCAGCTGTGCATAGGACTGGGACTCCCAAATGACCTGTCCTTGGACCTCTACTATTTATCATCTTTATTAATACTTTTCTGTGTCTCTTCACAACATTAGCACGCTCCTGTGAGCAGCTATCTAGAGAGCTGGCAGTTCACCAAGCAGATCAGCAAAATAACCAACAATAACTCTGTGCAGCTCTTTTTAGGGCTACACCAACAGGGCATTGTCATTTGTTAAGGTAGCATTTTATTAAATAAAATAACAGCTCACAAAGCTTAAAGGTAATTGAAAGCAACTCAAGCATCTCTGGACAGAATTCTTTTGCACTGAGATCCTAAAATTGGTTAAGGCATTTAATATCTTTGGTGTTATTTGATGTAATGTAGTTTATAATTTTGTTTTAGTGCAAGTGTTTGCAGTGGCTTTAAGACCATTCCAAAACCTTTTTGGATGACTTGCCAACATCGGTTGTTTTAAGTATTCTGATTTTACTAATTTAGCCAGCATTCTGCAGTCTTTCCTACTCTTCAAGGACTGCATTAAAATGGATAGGGTTGTTAATTTTTCTTTCTTCCACGTTTTGCGCGTGGCATCCCTCAAGTTGAGTAGGATCTTAACAGAGGGGCATTTGTCACCTTTAATCTGTTTCAGTTTAACTAGAAAAAAGTCTATTCTGAATGTCAGAAGCTGTTACTAGGCAATGATTCATTCGCTGTTCGGGTATCCAAGCACTGAAATAGCTTTCTGAAAGACAAAAGAAATGGCAGTAGGAACTGATTTTATTAAATCGAAGTCCAGACGGTAAGCAAAAGACTAAATAATACTGCCTTATTTCATTTTCTTCACTACCCTGACTTCTATCCCTTTCCCATTTGCTTGCTATTTTTCATTTTGATGTTTGTGATGTTTTTCTAGTTCATTTTCAATATGTGCCACCACTGTCAGCCACACTTTCAGATCAAAGCTGTATTCAGTTAGACTGCTATTTGGGATTCACCGTGAAAGTTCTATCTAAATGCATTTAGCCAGATAAATGAATTTATCAACATTTTGTAACAACATGCCTAACACCCCTAAGATATGCATTTTTTTATCCAGAATTACTGGTATTCAGTCATAAATATAATTTATTTTTTAATAAAGAATACAAGAAGTGGAATCCTTTAGCTGGTATAGAAACAGAGGTAGAGTAGATGACATTTAACTAGCCATTCAAAAATAGACCTATAGAGTAAACTAAAGTGAGAATCATGCTGCTTAGGTATTTGTGGGCTTACATACCAGATAATCCAAATTTCCAAAGATGGACTGAATGCACTGTGATTACTTGGGTAACATGCTAGCTAGAAAAATGGGTTAAACAGGGTAAATCCAAATTAAGTTTATAAGAAAGAAAAAATGATGCACTGAATTTCGCCACTTGGTTTAGAAATTACAGACATCCTCTTAAATATGATTATAAGAGGTATTGTAGGGGCCTGGAAGGGAAGAAGATCTCTTTGCAGAAGGCACAGAGATTACAGAGGAACAGAGATTTGCAACAGAACTAACATATAACCTGGAAGGCAAGAATGGTTAGGCTGTCAAAAAAAAGATGAACGTGGATGTGAAATACTAACAATAAAAGCACAGGGAGTAGTTATATCAAATGATTCAAGTGGGGCAATCAAAAATGACAGAAGAACAGTAAAGACGGCTGGGGATACCAGAATGTACAATGAGCATTATCTTTGGTAGAAAATAAGAATTCTATACCACTCTGCATAGTCAGTCCACGTGTGCAGTACTACATGAGATTCTAAATTCCTCATTTCCAAAATGCCATAAACAAGGTAAAGACTGTGCAGTGAAAAGAATCTAAAAAATACAGAGTCTGCAAAACAAACATGAAAACTGAAAAGGGTAAAGAGGGCAAAAGATGTGTTTTTATATATATATATATATATATATATATATATATATATATATATATATATATATATACAGAGAGAGAGATATCCTTCATACTGGATAGGATATAGATAAGTTAAGATGTCTATATGCAAATTAGTCCTTGATATGATATGTATTCTGATTTGTGTATAAGGCTGGTGAGGCTAGTGGGCATATAATTTCCTTGGTATGTAGACCCTCCCCAATTGTGTATGGGAGTTACAGTGGCTGTTCTCCAGACATCAGGCACAAGCCCTGTGGCTAGGCTGAGAATGAACAGTTAAAATGAAAGGCTCAGATAGTGCATCCTTGGCACTGATGAGAATTCAACTAATTGTGTTATCTGGTCCCATAGAAGTATTATTTTTTGCCTTTGTCAGGGATTCTAAGACTTATTCCAAGGTCATTTCAGGGGAAACTAAATTTCAGGGATAGTAGGGGCAACAATGTGAGTAGGAGGGATAAATTTAGCACTACATTTCTCTGCTAATATACTGGTCTATATCCTTAGGATCAGAATATGTGGTATTATTGTGGATAAGCTCAGTGCATTATTGGACATTATTCCTTAATACACTGACATAATTGAAGAAGGATATGTAGTTTCCTTTTGTATCTGTAGCAATCCTAAGTTCATCTTGCAAAATTGGAGGTGAATGCTACAGTCAGTCTGTGTTTGTTTGTGTGTGGGGGGTGGGGTTGTTGGACATTTTGTGTACGTCTTCTTCTGGCTGAAGTAGGTTTCCCTAAAGATGTGCTGGTAGTGGTGGGGTGCTACCACTAAACCTGACAGAGAAGATGACTGATTTGTGATTAGATTTAACTAGGGATAAGGAGATGCTGAGTAGGTTACAGCCAGAAGCTAGGCTGGTAAGGACCATGGCAAAGATATTAGAGTCCCTAATGAGTAGTTTTATAATTTAGTCCATTGATATTAACAAAGTCTAGGAAATGCTGAATATATCTGTTTTAGAAATTAACTGTACCAATCAATGTTTAGTTAACTAGGAAGACATTTCATTTGATATTGAAAGCCACAGTGGTATTAAAGACATTTCAGTGATTATTGTGTTCTTTTAGTTAATTCTCTCAGGCATAGTCAAGAACTCTTTTATTTATTAATACGAATTCTCTCACCTCCTGCATTTGTATTTTTGATAAGGATTCTTCTATTTGCACTTCAGGTAGAGATTCCCCGGTTAGTCTGTTGTAAGGATTTCAGCTTTTAAGCTCTCCACAGAGTTATATACTTTTTTTCAACACACTGAAGTGATGCATTTGCTATATTTTATCTCTTTCTTGGATGTCTAGGCTTATAGTTGACTCCATGTTTTCTTCCTACCACCTGAAGTGGTCCCATGGTCAGAAGATATTTTCCATATTGGAAACTAGCACTAGTACATTATCAGGTTTACACTGAAAACCTTGAAACTGCATTGGTTGACCAGCATATGATCGACTTGCAGTTTTCAAGTTGGCAGAATTTCTAACCCAAATTGATCGACTACACTACAGTGAACTGGTTGTGTAATTTAAGCATTTGGGGTCAACATTGTGCAGGGGGATAGCGGTTCAGTGAGAAACAAGGAATTAACCCATTTCATCACTGAAGTGTGATCTTGGAGTTGGTATATTTAACATGCAGGGTGGCATAGCCCCCCTGCAAAACAGTAGAATTAATGTACCATTGACTGTACAGTTTAATGATACATTAATGTGCATAGCAGGAGGTGAGTGTCCCCCTGCTATGTCGAATACATCGAACCATGGTTGTCGATGTATTCATTTTCCTTTTGGTTTACTTTTCGGCATTCCGAATTCCACATTTAGAGTTGACATTTTGAATGGTCAACCGAAGCGGATTCGAAATGCCAATAGTAAACCCCTTATCATTAGGTTAAATTCTCTAAGTAAGGCATTCTTATTCTAAACTCATTGATGCATTTCCAGGGCTCATTGCATGTACTCTCTTATGGTGGGCATCACCAGCTTTTCTTTATCTTGTAAACTAACACACTATTTTGTTACACTTTTAAATGGTGTCTTTTCCTCTACCTATGTTTCCTTAGCAATGTCAAGCAGCCTTCTCAGATGTCTGCTCTACATAGCTTCAAATAGGGCAAATCCAGATTAATCTATGGCATATCTCTGATTGCAAACATTAAGTAGGGTAATAGCTGGTCCTAGTTTTTAAAATATGCATCCATAACTTTCTCCTGCATGGATTTCAGTGTTTTATTAAGCCTTTTATGCTAATTCAGCAGCCTATGGACGGTAGACTGGCATCTTCATCTGTTTGACTTTAAAGCACTGACATATAATGGGTGTGTCTTGATTAGTAAGCATCTCTTTAGGGATGCAGACACTGGTGGATAACAGATAATAGCCTTAGCTTTATCTTTGTGTAGTGGTACTGATTTTGGATATTTGGAATTATTGTCTATTATGTCTAGTATGTACTGATACCCATTAATAGATTTTTATTAATGGCCTACCAATGTCCATAGCAATATATTCAAATGGTACTTCTGTGATAGGCATTTGGATTACAGGGTTTTAAAATCCATGATGGAGTGCAGTTTTCTGACATTCTGGGAAAAACACAGCAGTTGTCTTTCTCTTTCATTATGCCTCTTTAATCATATCTAGCTAATACCCTTGGCTAAGTTTTGCCCATTCCCTGGTAACCTCCTAATATGAGACTATGAGTTAGTTTCATCACTAGTAATTTTAAGGGTTTGACAATAGTAACTGATGAAGAATGGTTTCCCTTTCTGTCCTTACTCTCTATATAATGTAATTTTTAACTCAAAATAGGGGTAAGAAGTAATGGAAACATTGTATTTGCTACTGTCCCCTACTATATTGGATATATTATCTCTTGCCATACTTATGGTAAAGTTTTCTCACTGTGCCTTTTTAAAATGTATGCGGTTTATATGTAAATGCATTAACTCATGTTTTTTCTCTTCAGTAACTTGCGTCAAAGAGGAAAGTGTAATCCCCCCCAAATAAAACAGTGGTGCTGCATGTTATATATCTTTCTCTGCAGAGGGTAGACTAAACAAAATCATCTTCTATCTTCTACTTTACTTTTTCTGCTATCAGCACAGGTCTGCTGAGTGCTCTGTTTTCTTATATACTGTTTCTCTCCCTCTCTCTCTCTCTCTCTTCCTTAGTGGAAGTATGGATACTACTCTATCATTTTCTTTTCTTTCCCTGTTTTGCTTTTCACTACAAAGTGTACATAAGAATAACAATTATCATTACTTTTATTTTATTCTTGGTTCACAAATTCCTACTGTGTACAATTTACCTTTAATTCCATTCTCTGATTATAGTTGCAGAAATTGACTCAAAACTTTCCTGCTTATCTCACTTTCTGCACATTCTTTTTTCTGACTCTCCTTACTCAAGGGTATTTTTTCTATGTGTGTCTCGGTATCTGTACTATTAAATCTTTTAAGTCAATGTACTGACTTTTACTTCAGAGTTTCTTACTATTCCATCTTCACTTGCTATACTGACATCACTTACAGTTTTGGGTTTCTGTTGCTCTGAATGTGTGGTATACATTTGATATCAAAGGGGATCTTTTTTTATCATCTTAACACAACTATGTCCTCCTTTTTCTGTTCCTATGCTAATTCTATTTCTATTCTCATAGTTTTGATTCTGAATACTTAAATGTCACTGCCTTGCTCTCCCACCTCCAGTCTTAAAATGAATGGGGAATATCAGCTTACTACACTGGGTCTATGGATTTCCCTCCTCCCACATGTACAAATAGTAGAATGGGAAACATATTTCTCTAGTATTCCATCATGAATTAAATGAGGGGTTATAGCCACAGGATGTAAATGTTTACCAAGGATTGTCTGGATTTCTACATATTTTTCAGTTAGTACAGGAAGCCGATAATTTGAATACTAAGATAATTAATGACCTATTATTCTCCGAATGGGAAAAATTGTACATTAAACAATTTCAGTTAGCAGACAGATGGATAAACAATATTCGGGATAGAAAGTTTAAAAAAATACAAAGAGATGTTGATCAATATAAGAAGAATATGGCTTATATATGGCCTAAGGAAAAAGAAAAGAGAAGATATGATAATAAAAATAATAATCGAATACAGGAAGAAAGAGATATTCAAGATAGACCACACTATTATAAAGAACAAAATTTTCAGAAGGACAATCTAGTACAAGCACAACCATTTCCAAACACAGTGCAGCAACAGTATTACCATCCAAATATGAGGACCAATCAAAAATATTGGTGGAAGAACAAGTAGTGATTGAATTATCAGAAGATGATCACCAGGCTGGTGACATTGTAATCATGGACAATATACATACATATAATAATTTTAGTATTTATAACTATTCTAACACCACTATATGTCACTCACATTTTGACTTATTAACTAAGGGTATGAAATACATACCAAATCCTAAATTTGATCTTGTAGATTGTCTATGTGAGTTTAAAAAATATATTAGGAAAGTTAATTTAGCTATATTATTTAAGGACAAACCTCAGACTTATAGTAATAAGAACACAAGCACTATGGAAATGTTAAAAAAAGCTAGTACTTACATTCCACCAAGTCATCCTACAGTAGATATTTATGATAAGATTGTGACCAGGGAAATCTATCAAATGTATAATAAGTTTAGAGAAATTACACATACTAGTAATTTAACAAAGGAGGAAGAGAAAATATTAAGAAATTTACAAAGGGACAATAACATCAGGGTGATGAAGCCTGACAAAGGGGGAGGGGTGGTCTTATATGATAGTATTGAATATACAAAAAAGATGTACAATATTTTGTATTACTCTGGGAATTATGAAACTAAATCTCTTAATGAGATTAATATAGCCTACCAAACAATTGATTCATACTTGAAAGAATATTTAATTGAAGGAAGAATTACTAGTGATTTATACAACTATTTAAAGGTTAAACATCCTAAACTAGCCACTTTGGTAGGCATACCTAAAATACATAAGGACACTTCTAACCCACCTTTTAGACCTATAGTTTCAGGTAGTAAATCTAAAACATTCCCGTTAGGTAAATATATTGATAGTAAGTTAAAATACATATACAATGTTATACTTCATATGGTAAAAGATTCTTGGGAGTTCTTAACTAAATATCTCACTGATGCGTGGAAAGAAGGTAATTTTTGTCACCATTGACATTGTTTATCTCTTTTCATGCATCCCTAAACAAGAAGGTTTAGAAGCATTTGATAACAGCATTGTTAAATATTCCAACTTCAATTGGGATGAAATATGTCTAATTTTGGAGTTGATGTCCATAGTACTAGACAATAATTATATTTTCTTTGAAGGGGAATATTTCAAGCAGACTAGGGGGGTTGCTATGGGGGCAGCTTGTGCCCACATATATGCCAACCTAGTCATGCTTGATTGGGAAGGCACTCAATTATTCCCTAGTGTATACTTTAAAATATCAGCTATTACTCCAGATTTCTGGATGACATGTATATACTATGGGAGGGTGATATGAACACACTCCAGTCATTCATTCAATTTCTTAATGATAGTAGTGAATATTTAAAATTCACTTTTACTCATAGTTATGAAGGTGTGGCATATCTTGACACTTATATTTACCATCAGGGAGGTAAACTAAAATCTAAAATACATCGGAAAAGTACATTCTCCAACAATTACTTGGAGTATGGTAGTTGCCACCCTGATAAAGTTAAATATAATGTATTTAAAGGGCAGTGTATTCGAGCTACAAGAATGACCTCTGAATATGACAATATGACAGAAGTATTTAATTTTATAATGAAGTTATTTCAACAAAGAGGCTATCCCCAACATATGATGAAAAATATAGTACAATATATTATTCAGGAATGGGATATAAAATATAAGCCATTGTTAGGAGCTGGTATAGAGGTATTATCAAACCAAAATATTGAACATAACAACAATAATATTGTGGCAGGCCCATACCAAAGATCTTGCATTATACAATACAATTTGACTGCTAATGATGTAAAAAACTTGATGTATAAATATTGGTATTTGGTAATGGGTGATGCTACTTTGACAGAAGTCATGGGCACTAAACCTAATTTTATTTATAAAATGGGATGAAACATTAAACAGTACGTAGAACAATATTACGAAGGGGCAAAGAACACCAAGAGAAAACATAGTGCACATAGTAAGAAATGTGGAGCATGTAACCAATGTAGCTACATATTGGAAAAGGATAAAATAATATTAGAGAACGGACATAAGACAATAGTAAGGTTTAAGACAGGCAATTGTAATACCAAAATGATTATATATATGGCAAAATGTAATATTTGTTCTAGTTACTATGTAGGTAAGACTGAAAGATGTTTTAAAAAGAGAATCTACAATCATACCTATAGTATCAGAACAAAAGATACTACAAATGCATTATATAGACATATTGAGAAGAAAGGTGACACCCACCAGTTTAAATTTGCCATTTTGGATACAATTAATGTGGATCTACAGGAGGTGACAATAAAACTTTATTGAATTATAAGGAGGTTTGGTGGCAGATATATCTGGACGCAACTACCCCCCCTAGACTTAATGATTATGTCCCAGTTAAACCCATATTGGAGATACTGCAGTAATATTAGGTCATTTCAAACTTTATATAATAATGAAAATAGTTTAAGAAGAATATAGGAAGTTATTATGGATACATGTATTAAACTTCCACATATAGTGAAAAAAATGTTTATACACACAGTTTTGGTTTAGATAGTGAGCATATAGATACATCGTTCATACATTAATTGTATGATATGTTATTTGGGATTTACATACTATATATTATACATATTTTATAGTTAGTGGACGTGTTACAGAGACATTTAATTATTTAATTATGTATAGTTTTAATTGTCAAACACGTTCATTCATATTTTAGCATGTATACATCTATTACAGTATTTATTGAATTAGTATGATGAAGCCATTTTGTTTATACGGCTTGACAAAATAGTATAAAGGATACTATTTCTTTAAATGTTTTTAACTTTTTAAAATTTTGGTGCCAAAAAAAGTTTATATGCCTGAAGTTTTGAACTATGAGTTGTTCTGATGAAGCCCAAGTGTTTTGGGTGAAAGCGCTTAACCTGTTTTAGCAAATTCAACGTTATATTTTTAATGTTGCCAAATGTTCTCAGCTTTGTTACAATAAATCCGTTTTTGCTGGCAAGTGGTGAAGCATTTATTGGTAGTTCCGGGGCTGTTTGCTGTTCATGAATGCATACTACCTTCATTTTCTAATTATCACTAATCTTATGGTCACATGCCAGGGAGCATTGACAGGAAAATCATGCTTCCAGTATTTAGCAAGGCATGAAACTTCATTCCTTCTAAAAATATAGTATGTTTTGCTAGTTTTGTTGTAACAGTGTGACACAGGGTTGAGTAAATTATCCCAGCTGTAGTTTTATTGCATTCCATATAAACTATTTCAACCAAAGCAGGCTTTTCAGATTTCACATTTAATTTCATAGGTGTATAGGTAAGCACTAGGCAATCAGTCCGCAGACCATTACAAGCCTAGCCAAAAACCTCTATTCAAAAGTTCCCTCCAGTCTCAAGGAGGAAAAGACAAGACAGACTTGGGGAGACATTGAGGCTATTTAATTACCTAGGTTTACCTTGTAGGTGGTAAGGGTTGTACTGTGGTTGACATGTCATGGAAGTTTTTTTAGAGGTGAGGGATACATTGGGATATAAATCTATCATGGAAACGAT